>NW_027125351.1:0-67000 GCF_033026475.1 Channa argus
TTGACATCATCAACAGCTCTTAAAAACGCTGGAGAAGCAGAATGCATGACACTTGCTAAGAAGAAGATAAATGTGGCAAAGTACAAAGTACTATAACTGTACTGGTCTGTTACGCCCCTGTCTAGGGGGTCAGGGTGCAACATACAAAGATAAATTAGCATGTTCCCTCTCCGATCCCCAAACCAAAATCCAGGGTCGAGATGTTCCAACAGAATGATATTTATTTTAAACGAAAGAAAGTGTCAAACAAAACATGACACTACAACTCAGGGCGAACCAAGGCCAACATAATAAACAAAATAAGCCATTTCCCACAGAAAGTGCTAGCTAGCCTGATAGAAATAAACAAACCAAAAGACAGTCGCTAACCTTAACTCCCTAATGTGAAAACAAGAGAAAACAATCAAAAGAAAATGGCAGTCCACCCCTACAGATTTAATACTATTTACAAAATATACAATTTATAAACAAAACCACGGCACAAAACCTAACAATTCAAAAATGCTAAATAAGGTTTGGAAAGCAAGAACAGCAAACAGGTGCTGCTGCCAGAAACAGCCTCGCTAGCTGTTGGGAACCGTACTTTTAAAACTCCAGGAAGTGTAGGATGGACCAATCAGCTACCTGTACTTCCCCCAAATCCGGCCAATCAGGCAGGGCACCTATAAGAACAACAAAATAAAAACAACACATATGGCCAGGACCGTAACATGGTCTACTAGTAATGAAGCACGATGGTTGACAAACCAATAAAGTAGCAAAACAGCAATGAAAGAACAAAATTTGATGAAAATATAGAACAATTTCTATGAATAAATAGGCAGTAACACCAGCTTGTGCTGCCCGTAAACCCAAGCAAAAAAGCTTACAGCACCTGGTATTCCCAGGCGGTCTTCCTACCAACTACTAACCAGGCCCGGCTCTATTTGGCTGCCGAGATCGGACGAGATCGGGCGCTTAGAGAGCGGTGTGGCCGTAAGCTGCATTTGACATCATCAACAGCTCTTAAAAACGTTGGAGAAGCAGAATGCATGAAACTTGCTAAGAAGAAGATAAATGTGGCAAAGTACAAAGTACTACAACTGTACTGGTCTGTTACGCCCCTGTCCAGGGGGTCAGGGTGCAACATACAAAGATAAATTAGCATGTTCCCTCTCCGATCCTCAAACCAAAATCCAGGATTGAGATGTTCCAACAGAATGATATTTATTTTAAACGAAAGAAAGTGTCAAACAAAACATGACACTACAACTCAGGGTGAACCAAGGCCAACATAATAAACAAAATAAGCCATTTCCCACAGAAAGTGCTAGCTAGCCTGATAGAAATAAACAAACCAAAAGACAGTCGCTAACCCTAACTCCCAAATGTGAAAACAATCCAAAGAAAATGGCAGTTCACCCCTACAGATTTAATACTATTTACAAAATATACAATTTATAAACAAAACCACGGCACAAAACCTAACAATTCAAAAATGCTAAATAAGGTTTGGAAACCAAGAACAGCAAACAGGTGCTGATGCCAGAAAGAGCCTCGCTAGCTGTTGGGAACCGTACTTTTAAAACTCCAGGAAGTGTAGGATGGACCAATCAGCTTCCTGTACTGCCCCCCAATCCAGCCAATCAGGCAGGGCACCTATAAGAACAAGAAAATAAAAAAAACACATATGGCCAGGACCGTAACATGGTCTACTAGTAATGAAGCACGATGGTTGGCAAACCAATAAAGTAACAAAACAGCAATGAAAGAACAAAAATTGATGAAAATATAGAACAATTTCTATGAATAAATAGGCAGTAACACCAGCTTGTGCTGCCCGTAAACCCAAGCAAAAAAGCTTACAGCACCAGGTATTCCCAGGCGGTCTTCCTACCAAGTACTAACCAGGCCCGGCCCAATTTGGCTGCCGAGATCGGACGAGATCGGGCGCTTAGAGAGCGGTGTGGCCGTAAGCTGCATTTGACATCATCAACAGCTCTTAAAAACGCTAGAGAAGCAGAATGCATGACACTTGCTAAGAAGAAGATAAATGTGTCAAAGTACAAAGTACTATAACTGTACTGGTCTGTTACGCCCCTGTCTAGGGGGTCAGGGTGCAACATACAAAGATAAATTAGCATTTTCCCTCTCCGATCCCCAAACCAAAATCCAGGATCGAGATGTTCCAACAGAATGATATTTATTTTAAACGAAAGAAAGTGTCAAACAAAACATGACACTACAACTCAGGGCGAACCAAGGCCAACATAATAAACAAAATAAGCCATTTCCCACAGAAAGTGCTAGCTAGCCTGATAGAAATAAACAAACCAAAAGACAGACGCTAACCCTAACTCCCTAATGTGAAAACAAGAGAAAACAATCAAAAGAAAATGGCTGTTCACCCCTACAGATTTAATACTATTTACAAAATATACAATTTATAAACAAAACCACGGCACAAAACCTAACAATTCAAAAATGCTAAATAAGGTTTGGAAACCAAGAACAGCAAACAGGTGCTGATGCCAGAAAGAGCCTCGCTAGCTGTTGGGAACAGTACTTTTAAAACTCCAGGAAGTGTAGGATGGACAAATCAGCTTCCTGTACTGCCCCCCAATCCGGCCAATCAGGCAGGGCACCTATAAGAACAAGAAAATAAAAACAACACATATGGCAAGGACCGTAACATGGTCTACTAGTAATGAAGCACGATGGTTGGCAAACCAATAAAGTAGCAAAACAGCAATGAAAGAACAAAATTTGATGAAAATATAGAACAATTTCTATGAATAAATAGGCAGTAACACCAGCTTGTGCTGCCCGTAAACCCAAGCAAAAAAGCTTACAGCACCTGGTATTCCCAGGCGGTCTTCCTACCAAGTACTAACCAGGCCCGGCTCTATTTGGCTGCCGAGATCGGACGAGATCGGGCGCTTAGAGAGCGGTGTGGCCGTAAGCTGCATTTGACATCATCAACAGCTCTTAAAAACGCTGGAGAAGCAGAATGCATGACACTTGCTAAGAAGAAGATAAATGTGGCAAAGTACAAAGTACTATAACTGTACTGGTCTGTTACGCCCCTGTCTAGGGGGTCAGGGTGCAACATACAAAGATAAATTAACATGTTCCCTCTCCGATCCCCAAACCAAAATCCAGGATCGAGATGTTCCAACAGAATGATATTTATTTTAAACGAAAGAAAGTGTCAAACAAAAATTGACACAACAACTCAGGGCGAACCAAGGCCAACATAATAAACAAAATAAGCCATTTCCCACAGAAAGTGCTAGCTAGCCTGATAGAAATAAACAAACCAAAAGACAGTCGCTAACCTTAACTCCCTAATGTGAAAACAAGAGAAAACAATCAAAAGAAAATGGCAGTCCACCCCTACAGATTTAATACTATTTACAAAATATACAATTTATAAACAAAACCACGGCACAAAACCTAACAATTCAAAAATGCTAAATAAGGTTTGGAAAGCAAGAACAGCAAACAGGTGCTGCTGCCAGAAAGAGCCTCGCTAGCTGTTGGGAACCGTACTTTTAAAACTCCAGGAAGTGTAGGATGGACCAATCAGCTTCCTGTACTTCCCCCAAATCCGGCCAATCAGGCAGGGCACCTATAAGAACAAGAAAATAAAAACAACACATATGGCCAGGACCGTAACATGGTCTATTAGTAATGAAGCACGATGGTTGACAAACCAATAAAGTAGCAAAACAGCAATGAAAGAACAAAATTTGATGAAAATATAGAACAATTTCTATGAATAAATAGGCAGTAACACCAGCTTGTGCTGCCCGTAAACCCAAGCAAAAAAGCTTACAGCACCTGGTATTCCCAGGCGGTCTTCCTACCAAGTACTAACCAGGCCCGGCTCTATTTGGCTGCCGAGATCGGACGAGATCGGGCGCTTAGAGAGCGGTGTGGCCGTAACATGCATTTGATATCATCAACAGCTCTTAAAAACGCTAGAGAAGCAGAATGCATGACACTTGCTAAGAAGAAGATAAATGTGGCAAAGTACAAAGTACTATAACTGTACTGGTCTGTTACGCCCCTGTCTAGGGGGTCAGGGTGAAACATACAAAGATAAATTTGCATGTTCCCTCTCCGATCCCCAAACCAAAATCCAGGATTGAGATGTTCCAACAGAATGATATTTATTTTAAACGAAAGAAAGTGTCAAACAAAACATGACACTACAACTCAGGGCGAACCAAGGCCAACATAATAAACAAAATAAGCCATTTCCCACAGAAAGTGCTAGCTAGCCTGATAGAAAGAAACAAACCAAAAGACAGTCGCTAACCCTAACTCCCTAATGTGAAAACAAGAGAAAACAATCAAAAGAAAAATGGCAGTCCACCCCTACAGATTTAATACTATTTACAAAATATACAATTTATAAACAAAACCACGGCACAAAACCTAACAATTCAAAAATGCTAAATAAGGTTTGGAAACCAAGAACAGCAAACAGGTGCTGATGCCAGAAAGAGCCTCGCTAGCTGTTGGGAACCGTACTTTTAAAACTCCAGGAAGTGTAGGATGGACCAATCAGCTTCCTGTACTTCCCCCAAATCCGGCCAATCAGGCAGGGCACCTATAAGAACAAGAAAATAAAAACAACACATATGGCCAGGACTGTAACATGGTCTACTAGTAATGAAGCACGATGGTTGACACACCAATAAAGTAGCAAAACAGCAATGAATGAACAAAATTTGATGAAAATATAGAACAATTTCTATGAATAAATAGGCAGTAACACCAGCTTGTGCTGCCCGTAAACCCAAGCAAAAAAGCTTACAGCACCTGGTATTCCCAGGCGGTCTTCCTACCAAGTACTAACCAGGCCCAGCTCTTTTTGGCTGCCGAGATCGGACGAGATCGGGCGCTTAGAGAGCGGTGTGGCCGTAAGCTGCATTTGACATCATCAACAGCTCTTAAAAACGCTGGAGAAGCAGAATGCATGACACTTGCTAAGAAGAAGATAAATGTGGCAAAGTACAAAGTACTATAACTGTACTGGTCTGTTACGCCCCTGTCTAGGGGGTCAGGGTGCAACATACAAAGATAAATTAGCATTTTCCCTCTCCAATCCCCAAACCAAAATCCAGGATCGAGATGTTCCACCAGAATGATATTTATTTTAAACGAAAGAAAGTGTCAAACAAAACATGACACTACAACTCAGGGCGAACCAAGGCCAACATAATAAACAAAATAAGCCATTTCCCACAGAAAGTGCTAGCTAGCCTGATAGAAAGAAACAAACCAAAAGACAGTCGCTAACCCTAACTCCCTAATGTGAAAACAGTCCAAAGAAAATGGCAGTTCACCCCTACAGATTTAATACTATTTACAAAATATACAATTTATAAACAAAACCACGGCACAAAACCTAACAATTCAAAAATGCTAAATAAGGTTTGGAAACCAAGAACAGCAAACAGGTGCTGATGCCAGAAAAAGCCTCGCTAGCTGTTGGGAACCGTACTTTTAAAACTCCATGAAGTGTAGGATGGACCAATCAGCTTCCTGTACTGCCCCCCAATCCGGCCAATCAGGCAGGGCACCTATAAGAACAAGAAAATAAAAACAACACATATGGCCAGGACCGTAACATGGTCTACTAGTAATGAAGCACGTTGGTTGGCAAACCAATAAAGTAGCAAAACAGCAATGAAAGAACAAAATTTGATGAAAAAATAGAACAATTTCTATGAATAAATAGGCAGTAACACCAGCTTGTGCTGCCCGTAAACCCAAGCAAAAAAGCTTACAGCACCTGGTATTCCCAGGCGGTCTTCCTACCAAGTACTAACCAGGCCCGGCCCTATTTGGCTGCCGAGATCGGACGAGATCGGGCGCTTAGAGAGCGGTGTGGCCGTAACATGCATTTGACATCATCAACAGCTCTTAAAAACGCTAGAGAAGCAGAATGCATGACACTTGCTAAGAAGAAGATAAATGTGGCAAAGTACAAAGTACTATAACTGTACTGGTCTGTTACGCCCCTGTCTAGGGGGTCAGGGTGAAACATACAAAGATAAATTTGCATGTTCCCTCTCCGATCCCCAAACCAAAATCCAGGATTGAGATGTTCCAACAGAATGATATTTATTTTAAACGAAAGAAAGTGTCAAACAAAACATGACACTACAACTCAGGGCGAACCAAGGCCAACATAATAAACAAAATAAGCCATTTCCCACAGAAAGTGCTAGCTAGCCTGATAGAAAGAAACAAACCAAAAGACAGTCGCTAACCCTAACTCCCTAATGTGAAAACAAGAGAAAACAATCAAAATAAAAATGGCAGTCCACCCCTACAGATTTAATACTATTTACAAAATATACAATTTATAAACAAAACCACGGCACAAAACCTAACAATTCAAAAATGCTAAATAAGGTTTGGAAACCAAGAACAGCAAACAGGTGCTGATGCCAGAAAGAGCCTCGCTAGCTGTTGGGAACCGTACTTTTAAAACTCCAGGAAGTGTAGGATGGACCAATCAGCTTCCTGTACTGCCCCCCAATCCAGCCAATCAGGCAGGGCACCTATAAGAACATAAAAAAATAAAAACAACACATATGGCCAGGACCGTAACATGGTCTACTAGTAATGAAGCACGATGGTTGGCAAACCAATAAAGTAGCAAAACAGCAATGAAAGAACAAAATTTGATGAAAATATAGAACAATTTCTATGAATAAATAGGCAGTAACACCAGCTTGTGCTGCCCGTAAACCCAAGCAAAAAAGCTTACAGCACCTGGTATTCCCAGGCGGTCTTCCTACCAAGTACTAACCAGGCCCGGCTCTATTTGGCTGCCGAGATCGGACGAGATCGGGCGCTTAGAGAGCGGTGTGGCCGTAAGCTGCATTTTACATCATCAACAGCTCTTAAAAACGCTGGAGAAGCAGAATGCATGACACTTGCTAAGAAGAAGATAAATGTGGCAAAGTACAAAGTACTATAACTGTACTGGTCTGTTACGCCCCTGTCTAGGGGGTCAGGGTGCAACATACAAAGATAAATTAGCATGTTCCCTCTCCGATTCCCAAACCAAAATCCAGGATCGAGATGTTCCAACAGAATGATATTTATTTTAAACGAAAAAGTGTCAAACAAAACATGACACTACAACTCAGGGCGAACCAAGGCCAACATAATAAACAAAATAAGCCATTTCCCACAGAAAGTGCTAGCTAGCCTGATAGAAATAAACAAACCAAAAGACAGTCGCTAACCCTAACTCCCTAATGTGAAAACAAGAGAAAACAATCAAAAGAAAATGGCTGTTCACCCCTACAGATTTAATACTATTTACGAAATATACAATTTATAAACAAAACCACGGCACAAAACCTAACAATTCAAAAATGCTAAATAAGGTTTGGAAACCAAGAACAGCAAACAGGTGCTGATGCCAGAAAGAGCCTCGCTAGCTGTTGGGAACCGTACTTTTAAAACTCCAGGAAGTGTAGGATGGACCAATCTGCTTCCTGTACTGCCCCTCAATCCGGCCAATCAGGAAGAGCACCTATAAGAACGAGAAAATAAAAACAACACATATGGCCAGGACCGTAACATGGTCTACTAGTAATGAAGCACGATGGTTGAAAAACCAATAAAGTAGCAAAACAGCAATGAAAGAACAAAATTTGATGAAAATATAGAACAATTTCTATGAATAAATAGGCAGTAACACCAGCTTGTGCTGCCCGTAAACCCAAGCAACAAAGCTTACAGCACCTGGTATTCCCAGGCGGTCTTCCTACCAAGTACTAACCAGGCCCGGCTCTATTTGGCTGCCGAGATCGGACGAGATCGGGCGCTTAGAGAGCGGTGTGGCCGTAAGCTGCATTTGACATCATCAACAGCTCTTAAAAACGCTTGAGAAGCAGAATGCATGACACTTGCTAAGAAGAAGATAAATGTGGCAAAGTACAAAGTACTATAACTGTACTGGTCTGTTACGCCCCTGTCTAGGGGGTCAGGGTGCAACATACAAAGATAAATTAGCATGTTCCCTCTCCGATCCCCAAACCAAAATCCAGGATCGAGATGTTCCAACAGAATGATATTTATTTTAAACGAAAGAAAGTGTCAAACAAAACATGACACTACAACTCAGGGCGAACCAAGGCCAACATAATAAACAAAATAAGCCATTTCCCACAGAAAGTGCTAGCTAGCCTGATAGAAATAAACAAACCAAAAGACAGTCGCTAACCCTAACTCCCTAATGTGAAAACGATCAAAAGAAAATGGCAGTCCACCCCTACAGATTTAATACTATTTACAAAATATACAATTTATAAACAAATCCACGGCACAAAACCTAACAATTCAAAAATGCTAAATAAGGTTTGGAAACCAAGAACAGCAAACAGGTGCTGCTGCCAGAAAGAGCCTCGCTAGCTGTTGGGAACCGTACTTTTAAAACTCCAGGAAGTGTAGAATGGACCAATCAGCTTCCTGTACTGCCCCCCAATCCGGCCAATCAGGCAGGGCACCTATAAGAACAAGAAAATAAAAACAACACATATGGCCAGGACCGTAACATGGTCTACTAGTAATGAAGCACGATGGTTGACAAACCAATAAAGTAGCAAAACAGCAATGAAAGAACAAAATTTGATGAAAATATAGAACAATTTCTATGAATAAATAGGCAGTAACACCAGCTTGTGCTGCCCGTAAACCCAAGCAAAAAAGCTTACAGCACCTGGTATTCCCACGCGGTCTTCCTACCAAGTACTAACCAGGCCCGGCTCTATTTGGCTGCCGAGATCGGACTAGATCGGGCGCTTAGAGAGCGGTGTGGCCGTAAGCTGCATTTGACATCATCAACAGCTCTTAAAAACGTTGGAGAAGCAGAATGCATGAAACTTGCTAAGAAGAAGATAAATGTGGCAAAGTACAAAGTACTATAACTGTACTGGTCTGTTACGCCCCTGTCTAGGGGGTCAGGGTGAAACATACAAAGATAAATTAGCATGTTCCCTCTCCGATCCCCAAACCAAAATCCAGGATTGAGATGTTCCAACAGAATGATATTTATTTTAAACGAAAGAAAGTGTCAAACAAAACATGACACTACAACTCAGGGCGAACCAAGGCCAACATAATAAACAAAATAAGCCATTTCCCACAGAAAGTGCTAGCTAGCCTGATAGAAATAAACAAACCAAAAGACAGTCGCTAACCCTAACTCCCTAATGTGAAAACGATCAAAAGAAAATGGCAGTCCACCCCTACAGATTTAATACTATTTACAAAATATACAATTTATAAACAAAACCACGGCACAAAACCTAACAATTCAAAAATGCTAAATAAGGTTTGGAAACCAAGAACAGCAAACAGGTGTTGCTGCCAGAAAGAGCCTCGCTAGCTGTTGGGAACCGTACTTTTAAAACTCCAGGAAGTGTAGGATGGACCAATCAGCTTCCTGTACTGCCCCCCAATCCGGCCAATCAGGCAGGGCACCTATAAGAACAACAAAATAAAAACAACACATATGGCCAGGACCGTAACATGGTCTACTAGTAATGAAGCACGATGGTTGAGAAACCAATAAAGTAGCAAAACAGCAATGAAAGAACAAAATTTGATGAAAATATAGAACAATTTCTATGAAAAAATAGGCAGTAACACCAGCTTGTGCTGCCCGTAAACCCAAGCAAAAAAGCTTACAGCACCTGGTATTCCCAGGCGGTCTTCCTACCAAGTACTAACCAGGCCTGGCTCTATTTGGCTGCCGAGATCGGCCGAGATCGGGCGCTTAGAGAGCGGTGTGGCCGTAAGCTGCATTTGACATCATCAACAGCTCTTAAAAACGCTGGAGAAGCAGAATGCATGACACTTGCTAAGAAGAAGATAAATGTGGCAAAGTACAAAGTACTATAACTGTACTGGTCTGTTACGCCCCTGTCTAGGGGGTCAGGGTGCAACATACAAAGATAAATTAGCATGTTCCCTCTCCGATCCCCAAACCAAAATCCAGTATCGAGATGTTCCAACAGAATGATATTTATTTTAAACGAAAGAAAGTGTCAAACAAAACATGACACTACAACTCAGGGCGAACCAAGGCCAACATAATAAACAAAATAAGCCATTTCCCACAGAAAGTGCTAGCTAGCCTGATAGAAAGAAACAAACCAAAAGACAGTCGCTAACCCTAACTCCCTAATGTGAAAACAAGAGAAAACAATCAAAAGAAAATGGCTGTTCACCCCTACAGATTTAATACTATTTACAAAATATACAATTTATAAACAAAACCACGGCACAAAACCTAACAATTCAAAAATGCTAAATAAGGTTTGGAAACCAAGAACAGCAAACAGGTGCTGCTGCCAGAAAGAGCCTCGCTAGCTGTTGGGAACCGTACTTTTAAAACTCCAGGAAGTGTAGGATGGACCAATCAGCTTCCTGTACTGCCCCCCAATCCGGCCAATCAGGCAGGGCACCTATAAGAACAAGAAAATAAAAACAACACATATGGCCAGGACCGTAACATGGTCTACTAGTAATGAAGCACGATGGTTGACAAACCAATAAAGTAGCAAAACAGCAATGAAAGAACAAAATTTGATGAAAATATAGAACAATTTCTGTGAATAAATAGGCAGTAACACCAGCTTGTGCTGCCCGTAAACCCAAGCAAAAAAGCTTACAGCACCTGGTATTCCCACGCGGTCTTCCTACCAAGTACTAACCAGGCCCGGCTCTATTTGGCTGTCGAGATCGGACGAGATCGGGCGCTTAGAGAGCGGTGTGGCCGTAAGCTGCATTTGACATCATCAACAGCTCTTAAAAACGTTGGAGAAGCAGAATGCATGAAACTTGCTAAGAAGAAGATAAATGTGGCAAAGTACAAAGTACTATAACTGTAGTGGTCTGTTACGCCCCTGTCCAGGGGGTCAGGGTGCAACATACAGAGATAAATTAGCATGTTCCCTCTCCGATCCCCAAACCAAAATCCAGGATCGAGATGTTCCAACAGAATGATATTTATTTTAAACGAAAGAAAGTGTCAAACAAAACATGACACTACAACTCAGGGCGAACCAAGGCCAACATAATAAACAAAATAAGCCATTTCCCACAGAAAGTGCTAGCTAGCCTGATAGAAATAAACAAACCAAAAGACAGTCGCTAACCCTAACTCCCTAATGTGAAAACAAGAGAAAACAATCAAAAGAAAATGGCTGTTCACCCCTACAGATTTAATACTATTTACAAAATATACAATTTATAAACAAAACCACGGCACAAAACCTAACAATTCAAAAATGCTAAATAAGGTTTGGAAACCAAGAACAGCAAACAGGTGCTGATGCCAGAAAGAGCCTCGCTAGCTGTTGGGAACCGTACTTTTAAAACTCCAGGAAGTGTAGGATGGACCAATCAGCTTCCTGTACTGCCCCCCAATCCGGCCAATCAGGCAGGGCACCTATAAGAACAAGAAAATAAAAACAACACATATGGCCAGGACCGTAACATGGTCTACTAGTAATGAAGCACGATGGTTGGCAAACCAATAAAGTAGCAAAACAGCAATGAAAGAACAAAATTTGATGAAAATATAGAACAATTTCTATGAATAAATAGGCAGTAACACCAGCTTGTGCTGCCCGTAAACCCAAGCAAAAAAGCTTACAGCACCTGGTATTCCCAGGCGGTCTTCCTACCAAGTACTAACCAGGCCCGGCTCTATTTGGCTGCCGAGATCGGACGAGATCGGGCGCTTAGAGAGCGGTGTGGCCGTAAGCTGCATTTGACATCATCAACAGCTCATAAAAACGCTGGAGAAGCAGAATGCATGACACTTGCTAAGAAGAAGATAAATGTGGAAAAGTACAAAGTACTATAACTGTACTGGTCTGTTACGCCCCTGTCTAGGGGGTCAGGGTGCAACATACAAAGATAAATTAGCATGTTCCCTCTCCGATCCCCAAACCAAAATCCAGGGTCGAGATGTTCCAACAGAATGATATTTATTTTAAACGAAAGAAAGTGTCAAACAAAACATGACACTACAACTCAGGGCGAACCAAGGCCAACATAATAAACAAAATAAGCCATTTCCCACAGAAAGTGCTAGCTAGCCTGATAGAAATAAACAAACCAAAAGACAGTCGCTAACCCTAACTCCCTAATGTGAAAACAAGAGAAAACAATCAAAAGAAAATGGCAGTCCACCCCTACAGATTTAATACTATTTACAAAATATACAATTTATAAACAAAACCACGGCACAAAACCTAACAATTCAAAAATGCTAAATAAGGTTTGGAAACCAAGAACAGCAAACAGGTGCTGATGCCAGAAAGAGCCTCGCTAGCTGTTGGGAACCGTACTTTTAAACTCCAGCAAGTGTAGGATGGACCAATCAGCCTCCTGTACTGCCCCCCAATCCGGCCAATCAGGCAGGGCACCTATAAGAACAAGAAAATAAAAACAACACATATGGCCAGGACCGTAACATGGTCTATTAGTAATGAAGCACGATGGTTGACAAACCAATAAAGTAGCAAAACAGCAATGAAAGAACAAAATTTGATGAAAATATAGAACAATTTCTATGAATAAATAGGCAGTAACACCAGCTTGTGCTGCCCGTAAACCCAAGCAAAAAAGCTTACAGCACCTGGTATTCCCAGGCGGTCTTCCTACCAAGTACTAACCAGGCCCGGCCCAATTTGGCTGCCGAGATCGGACGAGATCGGGCGCTTAGAGAGTGGTGTGGCCGTAAGCTGCATTTGACATCATCAACAGCTCTTAAAAACGCTAGAGAAGCAGAATGCATGACACTTGCTAAGAAGAAGATAAATGTGGCAAAGTACAAAGTACTATAACTGTACTGGTCTGTTACGCCCCTGTCTAGGGGGTCAGGGTGCAACATACAAAGATAAATTAGCATGTTCCCTCTCCGATCCCCAAACCAAAATCCAGGATCGAGATGTTCCAACAGAATGATATTTATTTTAAACGAAAGAAAGTGTCAAACAAAACATGACACTACAACTCAGGGCGAACCAAGGCCAACATAATAAACAAAATAACCCATTTCCCACAGAAAGTGCTAGCTAGCCTGATAGAAATAAACAAACCAAAAGACAGTCACTAACCCTAACTCCCTAATGTGAAAACAGTCCAAAGAAAATGGCAGTTCACCCCTACAGATTTAATACTATTTACAAAATATACAATTTATAAACAAAACCACGGCACAAAACCTAACAATTCAAAAATGCTAAATAAGGTTTAGAAACCAAGAACAGCAAACAGGTGCTGATGCCAGAAAGAGCCTCGCTAGCTGTTGGGAACCATACTTTTAAAACTCCAGGAAGTGTAGGATGGACCAATCAGCTTCCTGTACTTCCCCCAAATCCGGCCAATCAGGCAGGGCACCTATAAGAACAACAAAATAAAAACAACACATATGGCCAGGACCGTAACATGGTCTATTAGTAATGAAGCACGATGGTTGACAAACCAATAAAGTAGCAAAACAGCAATGAAAGAACAAAATTTGATGAAAATATATAACAATTTCTATGAATAAATAGGCAGTAACACCAGCTTGTGCTGCCCGTAAACCCAAGCAAAAAAGCTTACAGCACCTGGTATTCCCAGGCGGTCTTCCTACCAAGTACTAACCAGGCCCGGCTCTATTTGGCTGCCGAGATCGGACGAGATCGGGCGCTTAGAGAGCGGTGTGGCCGTAACATGCATTTGACATCATCAACAGCTCTTAAAAACGCTAGAGAAGCAGAATGCATGACACTTGCTAAGAAGAAGATAAATGTGGCAACGTACAAAGTACTATAACTGTACTGGTCTGTTACGCCCCTGTCTAGGGGGTCAGGGTGAAACATACAAAGATAAATTTGCATGTTCCCTCTCCGATCCCCAAACCAAAATCCAGGATCGAGATGTTCCAACAGAATGATATTTATTTTAAACGAAAGAAAGTGTCAAACAAAACATGACACTACAACTCAGGGCGAACCAAGGCCAACATAATAAACAAAATAAGCCATTTCCCACAGAAAGTGCTAGCTAGCCTGATAGAAAGAAACAAACCAAAAGACAGTCGCTAACCCTAACTCCCTAATGTGAAAACAGTCCAAAGAAAATGGCAGTTCACCCCTACAGATTTAATACTATTTACAAAATATACAATTTATAAACAAAACCACGGCACAAAACCTAACAATTCAAAAATGCTAAATAAGGTTTGGAAACCAAGAACAGCAAACAGGTGCTGATGCCAGAAAGAGCCTCGCTAGCTGTTGGGAACAGTACTTTTAAAACTCCAGGAAGTGTAGGATGGACAAATCAGCTTCCTGTACTGCCCCCCAATCCGGCCAATCAGGCAGGGCACCTATAAGAACAAGAAAATAAAAACAACACATATGGCAAGGACCGTAACATGGTCTACTAGTAATGAAGCACGATGGTTGGCAAACCAATAAAGTAGCAAAACAGCAATGAAAGAACAAAATTTGATGAAAATATAGAACAATTTCTATGAATAAATAGGCAGTAACACCAGCTTGTGCTGCCCGTAAACCCAAGCAAAAAAGCTTACAGCACCTGGTATTCCCAGGCGGTCTTCCTACCAAGTACTAACCAGGCCCGGCTCTATTTGGCTGCCGAGATCGGACGAGATCGGGCGCTTAGAGAGCGGTGTGGCCGTAAGCTGCATTTGACATCATCAACAGCTCTTAAAAACGCTGGAGAAGCAGAATGCATGACACTTGCTAAGAGGAAGATAAATGTGGCAAAGTACAAAGTACTATAACTGTACTGGTCTGTTACGCCCCTGTCTAGGGGGTCAGGGTGCAACATACAAAGATAAATTAACATGTTCCCTCTCCGATCCCCAAACCAAAATCCAGGATCGAGATGTTCCAACAGAATGATATTTATTTTAAACGAAAGAAAGTGTCAAACAAAAATTGACACAACAACTCAGGGCGAACCAAGGCCAACATAATAAACAAAATAAGCCATTTCCCACAGAAAGTGCTAGCTAGCCTGATAGAAATAAACAAACCAAAAGACAGTCGCTAACCTTAACTCCCTAATGTGAAAACAAGAGAAAACAATCAAAAGAAAATGGCAGTCCACCCCTACAGATTTAATACTATTTACAAAATATACAATTTATAAACAAAACCACGGCACAAAACCTAACAATTCAAAAATGCTAAATAAGGTTTGGAAAGCAAGAACAGCAAACAGGTGCTGCTGCCAGAAAGAGCCTCGCTAGCTGTTGGGAACCGTACTTTTAAAACTCCAGGAAGTGTAGGATGGACCAATCAGCTTCCTGTACTTCCCCCAAATCCGGCCAATCAGGCAGGGCACCTATAAGAACAAGAAAATAAAAACAACACATATGGCCAGGACCGTAACATGGTCTATTAGTAATGAAGCACGATGGTTGACAAACCAATAAAGTAGCAAAACAGCAATGAAAGAACAAAATTTGATGAAAATATAGAACAATTTCTATGAATAAATAGGCAGTAACACCAGCTTGTGCTGCCCGTAAACCCAAGCAAAAAAGCTTACAGCACCTGGTATTCCCAGGCGGTCTTCCTACCAAGTACTAACCAGGCCCGGCTCTATTTGGCTGCCGAGATCGGACGAGATCGGGCGCTTAGAGAGCGGTGTGGCCGTAACATGCATTTGATATCATCAACAGCTCTTAAAAACGCTAGAGAAGCAGAATGCATGACACTTGCTAAGAAGAAGATAAATGTGGCAAAGTACAAAGTACTATAACTGTACTGGTCTGTTACGCCCCTGTCTAGGGGGTCAGGGTGAAACATACAAAGATAAATTTGCATGTTCCCTCTCCGATCCCCAAACCAAAATCCAGGATTGAGATGTTCCAACAGAATGATATTTATTTTAAACGAAAGAAAGTGTCAAACAAAACATGACACTACAACTCAGGGCGAACCAAGGCCAACATAATAAACAAAATAAGCCATTTCCCACAGAAAGTGCTAGCTAGCCTGATAGAAAGAAACAAACCAAAAGACAGTCGCTAACCCTAACTCCCTAATGTGAAAACAAGAGAAAACAATCAAAAGAAAAATGGCAGTCCACCCCTACAGATTTAATACTATTTACAAAATATACAATTTATAAACAAAACCACGGCACAAAACCTAACAATTCAAAAATGCTAAATAAGGTTTGGAAACCAAGAACAGCAAACAGGTGCTGATGCCAGAAAGAGCCTCGCTAGCTGTTGGGAACCGTACTTTTAAAACTCCAGGAAGTGTAGGATGGACCAATCAGCTTCCTGTACTTCCCCCAAATCCGGCCAATCAGGCAGGGCACCTATAAGAACAAGAAAATAAAAACAACACATATGGCCAGGACTGTAACATGGTCTACTAGTACTGAAGCACGATGGTTGACAAACCAATAAAGTAGCAAAACAGCAATGAATGAACAAAATTTGATGAAAATATAGAACAATTTCTATGAATAAATAGGCAGTAACACCAGCTTGTGCTGCCCGTAAACCCAAGCAAAAAAGCTTACAGCACCTGGTATTCCCAGGCGGTCTTCCTACCAAGTACTAACCAGGCCCAGCTCTATTTGGCTGCCGAGATCGGACGAGATCGGGCGCTTAGAGAGCGGTGTGGCCGTAAGCTGCATTTGACATCATCAACAGCTCTTAAAAACGCTGGAGAAGCAGAATGCATGACACTTGCTAAGAAGAAGATAAATGTGGCAAAGTACAAAGTACTATAACTGTACTGGTCTGTTACGCCCCTGTCTAGGGGGTCAGGGTGCAACATACAAAGATAAATTAGCATTTTCCCTCTCCAATCCCCAAACCAAAATCCAGGATCGAGATGTTCCACCAGAATGATATTTATTTTAAACGAAAGAAAGTGTCAAACAAAACATGACACTACAACTCAGGGCGAACCAAGGCCAACATAATAAACAAAATAAGCCATTTCCCACAGAAAGTGCTAGCTAGCCTGATAGAAAGAAACAAACCAAAAGACAGTCGCTAACCCTAACTCCCTAATGTGAAAACAGTCCAAAGAAAATGGCAGTTCACCCCTACAGATTTAATACTATTTACAAAATATACAATTTATAAACAAAACCACGGCACAAAACCTAACAATTCAAAAATGCTAAATAAGGTTTGGAAACCAAGAACAGCAAACAGGTGCTGATGCCAGAAAAAGCCTCGCTAGCTGTTGGGAACCGTACTTTTAAAACTCCATGAAGTGTAGGATGGACCAATCAGCTTCCTGTACTGCCCCCCAATCCGGCCAATCAGGCAGGGCACCTATAAGAACAAGAAAATAAAAACAACACATATGGCCAGGACCGTAACATGGTCTACTAGTAATGAAGCACGTTGGTTGGCAAACCAATAAAGTAGCAAAACAGCAATGAAAGAACAAAATTTGATGAAAAAATAGAACAATTTCTATGAATAAATAGGCAGTAACACCAGCTTGTGCTGCCCGTAAACCCAAGCAAAAAAGCTTACAGCACCTGGTATTCCCAGGCGGTCTTCCTACCAAGTACTAACCAGGCCCGGCCCTATTTGGCTGCCGAGATCGGACGAGATCGGGCGCTTAGAGAGCGGTGTGGCCGTAACATGCATTTGACATCATCAACAGCTCTTAAAAACGCTAGAGAAGCAGAATGCATGACACTTGCTAAGAAGAAGATAAATGTGGCAAAGTACAAAGTACTATAACTGTACTGGTCTGTTACGCCCCTGTCTAGGGGGTCAGGGTGAAACATACAAAGATAAATTTGCATGTTCCCTCTCCGATCCC
This sequence comes from Channa argus, assembly GCF_033026475.1. Classification (NCBI taxonomy): domain Eukaryota; kingdom Metazoa; phylum Chordata; class Actinopteri; order Anabantiformes; family Channidae; genus Channa; species Channa argus. The sequence goes on from NW_027125351.1 coordinate 17,859, forward strand.
CAAACCAAAATCCAGGATTGAGATGTTCCAACAGAATGATATTTATTTTAAACGAAAGAAAGTGTCAAACAAAACATGACACTACAACTCAGGGCGAACCAAGGCCAACATAATAAACAAAATAAGCCATTTCCCACAGAAAGTGCTAGCTAGCCTGATAGAAAGAAACAAACCAAAAGACAGTCGCTAACCCTAACTCCCTAATGTGAAAACAAGAGAAAACAATCAAAATAAAAATGGCAGTCCACCCCTACAGATTTAATACTATTTACAAAATATACAATTTATAAACAAAACCACGGCACAAAACCTAACAATTCAAAAATGCTAAATAAGGTTTGGAAACCAAGAACAGCAAACAGGTGCTGATGCCAGAAAGAGCCTCGCTAGCTGTTGGGAACCGTACTTTTAAAACTCCAGGAAGTGTAGGATGGACCAATCAGCTTCCTGTACTGCCCCCCAATCCAGCCAATCAGGCAGGGCACCAATAAGAACATAAAAAAATAAAAACAACACATATGGCCAGGACCGTAACATGGTCTACTAGTAATGAAGCACGATGGTTGGCAAACCAATAAAGTAGCAAAACAGCAATGAAAGAACAAAATTTGATGAAAATATAGAACAATTTCTATGAATAAATAGGCAGTAACACCAGCTTGTGCTGCCCGTAAACCCAAGCAAAAAAGCTTACAGCACCTGGTATTCCCAGGCGGTCTTCCTACCAAGTACTAACCAGGCCCGGCTCTATTTGGCTGCCGAGATCGGACGAGATCGGGCGCTTAGAGAGCGGTGTGGCCGTAAGCTGCATTTTACATCATCAACAGCTCTTAAAAACGCTGGAGAAGCAGAATGCATGACACTTGCTAAGAAGAAGATAAATGTGGCAAAGTACAAAGTACTATAACTGTACTGGTCTGTTACGCCCCTGTCTAGGGGGTCAGGGTGCAACATACAAAGATAAATTAGCATGTTCCCTCTCCGATTCCCAAACCAAAATCCAGGATCGAGATGTTCCAACAGAATGATATTTATTTTAAACGAAAAAGTGTCAAACAAAACATGACACTACAACTCAGGGCGAACCAAGGCCAACATAATAAACAAAATAAGCCATTTCCCACAGAAAGTGCTAGCTAGCCTGATAGAAATAAACAAACCAAAAGACAGTCGCTAACCCTAACTCCCTAATGTGAAAACAAGAGAAAACAATCAAAAGAAAATGGCTGTTCACCCCTACAGATTTAATACTATTTACGAAATATACAATTTATAAACAAAACCACGGCACAAAACCTAACAATTCAAAAATGCTAAATAAGGTTTGGAAACCAAGAACAGCAAACAGGTGCTGATGCCAGAAAGAGCCTCGCTAGCTGTTGGGAACCGTACTTTTAAAACTCCAGGAAGTGTAGGATGGACCAATCTGCTTCCTGTACTGCCCCTCAATCCGGCCAATCAGGAAGAGCACCTATAAGAACGAGAAAATAAAAACAACACATATGGCCAGGACCGTAACATGGTCTACTAGTAATGAAGCACGATGGTTGAAAAACCAATAAAGTAGCAAAACAGCAATGAAAGAACAAAATTTGATGAAAATATAGAACAATTTCTATGAATAAATAGGCAGTAACACCAGCTTGTGCTGCCCGTAAACCCAAGCAACAAAGCTTACAGCACCTGGTATTCCCAGGCGGTCTTCCTACCAAGTACTAACAAGGCCCGGCTCTATTTGGCTGCCGAGATCGGACGAGATCGGGCGCTTAGAGAGCGGTGTGGCCGTAAGCTGCATTTGACATCATCAACAGCTCTTAAAAACGCTTGAGAAGCAGAATGCATGACACTTGCTAAGAAGAAGATAAATGTGGCAAAGTACAAAGTACTATAACTGTACTGGTCTGTTACGCCCCTGTCTAGGGGGTCAGGGTGCAACATACAAAGATAAATTAGCATGTTCCCTCTCCGATCCCCAAACCAAAATCCAGGATCGAGATGTTCCAACAGAATGATATTTATTTTAAACGAAAGAAAGTGTCAAACAAAACATGACACTACAACTCAGGGCGAACCAAGGCCAACATAATAAACAAAATAAGCCATTTCCCACAGAAAGTGCTAGCTAGCCTGATAGAAATAAACAAACCAAAAGACAGTCGCTAACCCTAACTCCCTAATGTGAAAACGATCAAAAGAAAATGGCAGTCCACCCCTACAGATTTAATACTATTTACAAAATATACAATTTATAAACAAATCCACGGCACAAAACCTAACAATTCAAAAATGCTAAATAAGGTTTGGAAACCAAGAACAGCAAACAGGTGCTGCTGCCAGAAAGAGCCTCGCTAGCTGTTGGGAACCGTACTTTTAAAACTCCAGGAAGTGTAGAATGGACCAATCAGCTTCCTGTACTGCCCCCCAATCCGGCCAATCAGGCAGGGCACCTATAAGAACAAGAAAATAAAAACAACACATATGGCCAGGACCGTAACATGGTCTACTAGTAATGAAGCACGATGGTTGACAAACCAATAAAGTAGCAAAACAGCAATGAAAGAACAAAATTTGATGAAAATATAGAACAATTTCTATGAATAAATAGGCAGTAACACCAGCTTGTGCTGCCCGTAAACCCAAGCAAAAAAGCTTACAGCACCTGGTATTCCCACGCGGTCTTCCTACCAAGTACTAACCAGGCCCGGCTCTATTTGGCTGCCGAGATCGGACTAGATCGGGCGCTTAGAGAGCGGTGTGGCCGTAAGCTGCATTTGACATCATCAACAGCTCTTAAAAACGTTGGAGAAGCAGAATGCATGAAACTTGCTAAGAAGAAGATAAATGTGGCAAAGTACAAAGTACTATAACTGTACTGGTCTGTTACGCCCCTGTCTAGGGGGTCAGGGTGAAACATACAAAGATAAATTTGCATGTTCCCTCTCCGATCCCCAAACCAAAATCCAGGATTGAGATGTTCCAACAGAATGATATTTATTTTAAACGAAAGAAAGTGTCAAACAAAACATGACACTACAACTCAGGGCGAACCAAGGCCAACATAATAAACAAAATAAGCCATTTCCCACAGAAAGTGCTAGCTAGCCTGATAGAAAGAAACAAACCAAAAGACAGTCGCTAACCCTAACTCCCTAATGTGAAAACAAGAGAAAACAATCAAAATAAAAATGGCAGTCCACCCCTACAGATTTAATACTATTTACAAAATATACAATTTATAAACAAAACCACGGCACAAAACCTAACAATTCAAAAATGCTAAATAAGGTTTGGAAACCAAGAACAGCAAACAGGTGCTGATGCCAGAAAGAGCCTCGCTAGCTGTTGGGAACCGTACTTTTAAAACTCCAGGAAGTGTAGGATGGACCAATCAGCTTCCTGTACTGCCCCCCAATCCAGCCAATCAGGCAGGGCACCTATAAGAACATAAAAAAATAAAAACAACACATATGGCCAGGACCGTAACATGGTCTACTAGTAATGAAGCACGATGGTTGGCAAACCAATAAAGTAGCAAAACAGCAATGAAAGAACAAAATTTGATGAAAATATAGAACAATTTCTATGAATAAATAGGCAGTAACACCAGCTTGTGCTGCCCGTAAACCCAAGCAAAAAAGCTTACAGCACCTGGTATTCCCAGGCGGTCTTCCTACCAAGTACTAACCAGGCCCGGCTCTATTTGGCTGCCGAGATCGGACGAGATCGGGCGCTTAGAGAGCGGTGTGGCCGTAAGCTGCATTTTACATCATCAACAGCTCTTAAAAACGCTGGAGAAGCAGAATGCATGACACTTGCTAAGAAGAAGATAAATGTGGCAAAGTACAAAGTACTATAACTGTACTGGTCTGTTACGCCCCTGTCTAGGGGGTCAGGGTGCAACATACAAAGATAAATTAGCATGTTCCCTCTCCGATTCCCAAACCAAAATCCAGGATCGAGATGTTCCAACAGAATGATATTTATTTTAAACGAAAAAGTGTCAAACAAAACATGACACTACAACTCAGGGCGAACCAAGGCCAACATAATAAACAAAATAAGCCATTTCCCACAGAAAGTGCTAGCTAGCCTGATAGAAATAAACAAACCAAAAGACAGTCGCTAACCCTAACTCCCTAATGTGAAAACAAGAGAAAACAATCAAAAGAAAATGGCTGTTCACCCCTACAGATTTAATACTATTTACGAAATATACAATTTATAAACAAAACCACGGCACAAAACCTAACAATTCAAAAATGCTAAATAAGGTTTGGAAACCAAGAACAGCAAACAGGTGCTGATGCCAGAAAGAGCCTCGCTAGCTGTTGGGAACCGTACTTTTAAAACTCCAGGAAGTGTAGGATGGACCAATCTGCTTCCTGTACTGCCCCTCAATCCGGCCAATCAGGAAGAGCACCTATAAGAACGAGAAAATAAAAACAACACATATGGCCAGGACCGTAACATGGTCTACTAGTAATGAAGCACGATGGTTGAAAAACCAATAAAGTAGCAAAACAGCAATGAAAGAACAAAATTTGATGAAAATATAGAACAATTTCTATGAATAAATAGGCAGTAACACCAGCTTGTGCTGCCCGTAAACCCAAGCAACAAAGCTTACAGCACCTGGTATTCCCAGGCGGTCTTCCTACCAAGTACTAACCAGGCCCGGCTCTATTTGGCTGCCGAGATCGGACGAGATCGGGCGCTTAGAGAGCGGTGTGGCCGTAAGCTGCATTTGACATCATCAACAGCTCTTAAAAACGCTTGAGAAGCAGAATGCATGACACTTGCTAAGAAGAAGATAAATGTGGCAAAGTACAAAGTACTATAACTGTACTGGTCTGTTACGCCCCTGTCTAGGGGGTCAGGGTGCAACATACAAAGATAAATTAGCATGTTCCCTCTCCGATCCCCAAACCAAAATCCAGGATCGAGATGTTCCAACAGAATGATATTTATTTTAAACGAAAGAAAGTGTCAAACAAAACATGACACTACAACTCAGGGCGAACCAAGGCCAACATAATAAACAAAATAAGCCATTTCCCACAGAAAGTGCTAGCTAGCCTGATAGAAATAAACAAACCAAAAGACAGTCGCTAACCCTAACTCCCTAATGTGAAAACGATCAAAAGAAAATGGCAGTCCACCCCTACAGATTTAATACTATTTACAAAATATACAATTTATAAACAAATCCACGGCACAAAACCTAACAATTCAAAAATGCTAAATAAGGTTTGGAAACCAAGAACAGCAAACAGGTGCTGCTGCCAGAAAGAGCCTCGCTAGCTGTTGGGAACCGTACTTTTAAAACTCCAGGAAGTGTAGAATGGACCAATCAGCTTCCTGTACTGCCCCCCAATCCGGCCAATCAGGCAGGGCACCTATAAGAACAAGAAAATAAAAACAACACATATGGCCAGGACCGTAACATGGTCTACTAGTAATGAAGCACGATGGTTGACAAACCAATAAAGTAGCAAAACAGCAATGAAAGAACAAAATTTGATGAAAATATAGAACAATTTCTATGAATAAATAGGCAGTAACACCAGCTTGTGCTGCCCGTAAACCCAAGCAAAAAAGCTTACAGCACCTGGTATTCCCACGCGGTCTTCCTACCAAGTACTAACCAGGCCCGGCTCTATTTGGCTGCCGAGATCGGACTAGATCGGGCGCTTAGAGAGCGGTGTGGCCGTAAGCTGCATTTGACATCATCAACAGCTCTTAAAAACGTTGGAGAAGCAGAATGCATGAAACTTGCTAAGAAGAAGATAAATGTGGCAAAGTACAAAGTACTATAACTGTACTGGTCTGTTACGCCCCTGTCTAGGGGGTCAGGGTGAAACATACAAAGATAAATTAGCATGTTCCCTCTCCGATCCCCAAACCAAAATCCAGGATTGAGATGTTCCAACAGAATGATATTTATTTTAAACGAAAGAAAGTGTCAAACAAAACATGACACTACAACTCAGGGCGAACCAAGGCCAACATAATAAACAAAATAAGCCATTTCCCACAGAAAGTGCTAGCTAGCCTGATAGAAATAAACAAACCAAAAGACAGTCGCTAACCCTAACTCCCTAATGTGAAAACGATCAAAAGAAAATGGCAGTCCACCCCTACAGATTTAATACTATTTACAAAATATACAATTTATAAACAAAACCACGGCACAAAACCTAACAATTCAAAAATGCTAAATAAGGTTTGGAAACCAAGAACAGCAAACAGGTGCTGCTGCCAGAAAGAGCCTCGCTAGCTGTTGGGAACCGTACTTTTAAAACTCCAGGAAGTGTAGGATGGACCAATCAGCTTCCTGTACTGCCCCCCAATCCGGCCAATCAGGCAGGGCACCTATAAGAACAAGAAAATAAAAACAACACATATGGCCAGGACCGTAACATGGTCTACTAGTAATGAAGCACGATGGTTGACAAACCAATAAAGTAGCAAAACAGCAATGAAAGAACAAAATTTGATGAAAATATAGAACAATTTCTGTGAATAAATAGGCAGTAACACCAGCTTGTGCTGCCCGTAAACCCAAGCAAAAAAGCTTACAGCACCTGGTATTCCCACGCGGTCTTCCTACCAAGTACTAACCAGGCCCGGCTCTATTTGGCTGCCGAGATCGGACGAGATCGGGCGCTTAGAGAGCGGTGTGGCCGTAAGCTGCATTTGACATCATCAACAGCTCTTAAAAACGTTGGAGAAGCAGAATGCATGAAACTTGCTAAGAAGAAGATAAATGTGGCAAAGTACAAAGTACTATAACTGTAGTGGTCTGTTACGCCCCTGTCCAGGGGGTCAGGGTGCAACATACAGAGATAAATTAGCATGTTCCCTCTCCGATCCCCAAACCAAAATCCAGGATCGAGATGTTCCAACAGAATGATATTTATTTTAAACGAAAGAAAGTGTCAAACAAAACATGACACTACAACTCAGGGCGAACCAAGGCCAACATAATAAACAAAATAAGCCATTTCCCACAGAAAGTGCTAGCTAGCCTGATAGAAATAAACAAACCAAAAGACAGTCGCTAACCCTAACTCCCTAATGTGAAAACAAGAGAAAACAATCAAAAGAAAATGGCTGTTCACCCCTACAGATTTAATACTATTTACAAAATATACAATTTATAAACAAAACCACGGCACAAAACCTAACAATTCAAAAATGCTAAATAAGGTTTGGAAACCAAGAACAGCAAACAGGTGCTGATGCCAGAAAGAGCCTCGCTAGCTGTTGGGAACCGTACTTTTAAAACTCCAGGAAGTGTAGGATGGACCAATCAGCTTCCTGTACTGCCCCCCAATCCGGCCAATCAGGCAGGGCACCTATAAGAACAAGAAAATAAAAACAACACATATGGCCAGGACCGTAACATGGTCTACTAGTAATGAAGCACGATGGTTGGCAAACCAATAAAGTAGCAAAACAGCAATGAAAGAACAAAATTTGATGAAAATATAGAACAATTTCTATGAATAAATAGGCAGTAACACCAGCTTGTGCTGCCCGTAAACCCAAGCAAAAAAGCTTACAGCACCTGGTATTCCCAGGCGGTCTTCCTACCAAGTACTAACCAGGCCCGGCTCTATTTGGCTGCCGAGATCGGACGAGATCGGGCGCTTAGAGAGCGGTGTGGCCGTAAGCTGCATTTGACATCATCAACAGCTCATAAAAACGCTGGAGAAGCAGAATGCATGACACTTGCTAAGAAGAAGATAAATGTGGAAAAGTACAAAGTACTATAACTGTACTGGTCTGTTACGCCCCTGTCTAGGGGGTCAGGGTGCAACATACAAAGATAAATTAGCATGTTCCCTCTCCGATCCCCAAACCAAAATCCAGGATTGAGATGTTCCAACAGAATGATATTTATTTTAAACGAAAGAAAGTGTCAAACAAAACATGACACTACAACTCAGGGCGAACCAAGGCCAACATAATAAACAAAATAAGCCATTTCCCACAGAAAGTGCTAGCTAGCCTGATAGAAATAAACAAACCAAAAGACAGTCGCTAACCCTAACTCCCTAATGTGAAAACAAGAGAAAACAATCAAAAGAAAATGGCAGTCCACCCCTACAGATTTAATACTATTTACAAAATATACAATTTATAAACAAAACCACGGCACAAAACCTAACAATTCAAAAATGCTAAATAAGGTTTGGAAACCAAGAACAGCAAACAGGTGCTGCTGCCAGAAAGAGCCTCGCTAGCTGTTGGGAACCGTACTTTTAAAACTCCAGGAAGTGTAGGATGGACCAATCAGCTTCCTGTACTGCCCCCCAATCCGGCCAATCAGGCAGGGCACCTATAAGAACAAGAAAATAAAAACAACACATATGGCCAGGACCGTAACATGGTCTACTAGTAATGAAGCACGATGGTTGACAAACCAATAAAGTAGCAAAACAGCAATGAAAGAACAAAATTTGATGAAAATATAGAACAATTTCTGTGAATAAATAGGCAGTAACACCAGCTTGTGCTGCCCGTAAACCCAAGCAAAAAAGCTTACAGCACCTGGTATTCCCACGCGGTCTTCCTACCAAGTACTAACCAGGCCCGGCTCTATTTGGCTGCCGAGATCGGACGAGATCGGGCGCTTAGAGAGCGGTGTGGCCGTAAGCTGCATTTGACATCATCAACAGCTCTTAAAAACGTTGGAGAAGCAGAATGCATGAAACTTGCTAAGAAGAAGATAAATGTGGCAAAGTACAAAGTACTATAACTGTAGTGGTCTGTTACGCCCCTGTCCAGGGGGTCAGGGTGCAACATACAGAGATAAATTAGCATGTTCCCTCTCCGATCCCCAAACCAAAATCCAGGATCGAGATGTTCCAACAGAATGATATTTATTTTAAACGAAAGAAAGTGTCAAACAAAACATGACACTACAACTCAGGGCGAACCAAGGCCAACATAATAAACAAAATAAGCCATTTCCCACAGAAAGTGCTAGCTAGCCTGATAGAAATAAACAAACCAAAAGACAGTCGCTAACCCTAACTCCCTAATGTGAAAACAAGAGAAAACAATCAAAAGAAAATGGCTGTTCACCCCTACAGATTTAATACTATTTACAAAATATACAATTTATAAACAAAACCACGGCACAAAACCTAACAATTCAAAAATGCTAAATAAGGTTTGGAAACCAAGAACAGCAAACAGGTGCTGATGCCAGAAAGAGCCTCGCTAGCTGTTGGGAACCGTACTTTTAAAACTCCAGGAAGTGTAGGATGGACCAATCAGCTTCCTGTACTGCCCCCCAATCCGGCCAATCAGGCAGGGCACCTATAAGAACAAGAAAATAAAAACAACACATATGGCCAGGACCGTAACATGGTCTACTAGTAATGAAGCACGATGGTTGGCAAACCAATAAAGTAGCAAAACAGCAATGAAAGAACAAAATTTGATGAAAATATAGAACAATTTCTATGAATAAATAGGCAGTAACACCAGCTTGTGCTGCCCGTAAACCCAAGCAAAAAAGCTTACAGCACCTGGTATTCCCAGGCGGTCTTCCTACCAAGTACTAACCAGGCCCGGCTCTATTTGGCTGCCGAGATCGGACGAGATCGGGCGCTTAGAGAGCGGTGTGGCCGTAAGCTGCATTTGACATCATCAACAGCTCATAAAAACGCTGGAGAAGCAGAATGCATGACACTTGCTAAGAAGAAGATAAATGTGGAAAAGTACAAAGTACTATAACTGTACTGGTCTGTTACGCCCCTGTCTAGGGGGTCAGGGTGCAACATACAAAGATAAATTAGCATGTTCCCTCTCCGATCCCCAAACCAAAATCCAGGATTGAGATGTTCCAACAGAATGATATTTATTTTAAACGAAAGAAAGTGTCAAACAAAACATGACACTACAACTCAGGGCGAACCAAGGCCAACATAATAAACAAAATAAGCCATTTCCCACAGAAAGTGCTAGCTAGCCTGATAGAAATAAACAAACCAAAAGACAGTCGCTAACCCTAACTCCCTAATGTGAAAACAAGAGAAAACAATCAAAAGAAAATGGCAGTCCACCCCTACAGATTTAATACTATTTACAAAATATACAATTTATAAACAAAACCACGGCACAAAACCTAACAATTCAAAAATGCTAAATAAGGTTTGGAAACCAAGAACAGCAAACAGGTGCTGATGCCAGAAAGAGCCTCGCTAGCTGTTGGGAACCATACTTTTAAAACTCCAGGAAGTGTAGGATGGACCAATCAGCTTCCTGTACTTCCCCCAAATCCGGCCAATCAGGCAGGGCACCTATAAGAACAACAAAATAAAAACAACACATATGGCCAGGACCGTAACATGGTCTATTAGTAATGAAGCACGATGGTTGACAAACCAATAAAGTAGCAAAACAGCAATGAAAGAACAAAATTTGATGAAAATATAGAACAATTTCTATGAATAAATAGGCAGTAACACCAGCTTGTGCTGCCCGTAAACCCAAGCAAAAAAGCTTACAGCACCTGGTATTCCCAGGCGGTCTTCCTACCAAGTACTAACCAGGCCCGGCTCTATTTGGCTGCCGAGATCGGACGAGATCGGGCGCTTAGAGAGCGGTGTGGCCGTAACATGCATTTGACATCATCAACAGCTCTTAAAAACGCTAGAGAAGCAGAATGCATGACAATTGCTAAGAAGAAGATAAATGTGGCAACGTACAAAGTACTATAACTGTACTGGTCTGTTACGCCCCTGTCTAGGGGGTCAGGGTGAAACATACAAAGATAAATTTGCATGTTCCCTCTCCGATCCCCAAACCAAAATCCAGGATCGAGATGTTCCAACAGAATGATATTTATTTTAAACGAAAGAAAGTGTCAAACAAAACATGACACTACAACTCAGGGCGAACCAAGGCCAACATAATAAACAAAATAAGCCATTTCCCACAGAAAGTGCTAGCTAGCCTGATAGAAAGAAACAAACCAAAAGACAGTCGCTAACCCTAACTCCCTAATGTGAAAACAAGAGAAAACAATCAAAATAAAAATGGCAGTCCACCCCTACAGATTTAATACTATTTACAAAATATACAATTTATAAACAAAACCACGGCACAAAACCTAACAATTCAAAAATGCTAAATAAGGTTTGGAAACCAAGAACAGCAAACAGGTGCTGATGCCAGAAAGAGCCTCGCTAGCTGTTGGGAACCGTACTTTTAAAACTCCAGGAAGTGTAGGATGGACCAATCAGCTTCCTGTACTGCCCCCCAATCCAGCCAATCAGGCAGGGCACCAATAAGAACATAAAAAAATAAAAACAACACATATGGCCAGGACCGTAACATGGTCTACTAGTAATGAAGCACGATGGTTGGCAAACCAATAAAGTAGCAAAACAGCAATGAAAGAACAAAATTTGATGAAAATATAGAACAATTTCTATGAATAAATAGGCAGTAACACCAGCTTGTGCTGCCCGTAAACCCAAGCAAAAAAGCTTACAGCACCTGGTATTCCCAGGCGGTCTTCCTACCAAGTACTAACCAGGCCCGGCTCTATTTGGCTGCCGAGATCGGACGAGATCGGGCGCTTAGAGAGCGGTGTGGCCGTAAGCTGCATTTTACATCATCAACAGCTCTTAAAAACGCTGGAGAAGCAGAATGCATGACACTTGCTAAGAAGAAGATAAATGTGGCAAAGTACAAAGTACTATAACTGTACTGGTCTGTTACGCCCCTGTCTAGGGGGTCAGGGTGCAACATACAAAGATAAATTAGCATGTTCCCTCTCCGATTCCCAAACCAAAATCCAGGATCGAGATGTTCCAACAGAATGATATTTATTTTAAACGAAAAAGTGTCAAACAAAACATGACACTACAACTCAGGGCGAACCAAGGCCAACATAATAAACAAAATAAGCCATTTCCCACAGAAAGTGCTAGCTAGCCTGATAGAAATAAACAAACCAAAAGACAGTCGCTAACCCTAACTCCCTAATGTGAAAACAAGAGAAAACAATCAAAAGAAAATGGCTGTTCACCCCTACAGATTTAATACTATTTACGAAATATACAATTTATAAACAAAACCACGGCACAAAACCTAACAATTCAAAAATGCTAAATAAGGTTTGGAAACCAAGAACAGCAAACAGGTGCTGATGCCAGAAAGAGCCTCGCTAGCTGTTGGGAACCGTACTTTTAAAACTCCAGGAAGTGTAGGATGGACCAATCTGCTTCCTGTACTGCCCCTCAATCCGGCCAATCAGGAAGAGCACCTATAAGAACGAGAAAATAAAAACAACACATATGGCCAGGACCGTAACATGGTCTACTAGTAATGAAGCACGATGGTTGAAAAACCAATAAAGTAGCAAAACAGCAATGAAAGAACAAAATTTGATGAAAATATAGAACAATTTCTATGAATAAATAGGCAGTAACACCAGCTTGTGCTGCCCGTAAACCCAAGCAACAAAGCTTACAGCACCTGGTATTCCCAGGCGGTCTTCCTACCAAGTACTAACAAGGCCCGGCTCTATTTGGCTGCCGAGATCGGACGAGATCGGGCGCTTAGAGAGCGGTGTGGCCGTAAGCTGCATTTGACATCATCAACAGCTCTTAAAAACGCTTGAGAAGCAGAATGCATGACACTTGCTAAGAAGAAGATAAATGTGGCAAAGTACAAAGTACTATAACTGTACTGGTCTGTTACGCCCCTGTCTAGGGGGTCAGGGTGCAACATACAAAGATAAATTAGCATGTTCCCTCTCCGATCCCCAAACCAAAATCCAGGATCGAGATGTTCCAACAGAATGATATTTATTTTAAACGAAAGAAAGTGTCAAACAAAACATGACACTACAACTCAGGGCGAACCAAGGCCAACATAATAAACAAAATAAGCCATTTCCCACAGAAAGTGCTAGCTAGCCTGATAGAAATAAACAAACCAAAAGACAGTCGCTAACCCTAACTCCCTAATGTGAAAACGATCAAAAGAAAATGGCAGTCCACCCCTACAGATTTAATACTATTTACAAAATATACAATTTATAAACAAATCCACGGCACAAAACCTAACAATTCAAAAATGCTAAATAAGGTTTGGAAACCAAGAACAGCAAACAGGTGCTGCTGCCAGAAAGAGCCTCGCTAGCTGTTGGGAACCGTACTTTTAAAACTCCAGGAAGTGTAGAATGGACCAATCAGCTTCCTGTACTGCCCCCCAATCCGGCCAATCAGGCAGGGCACCTATAAGAACAAGAAAATAAAAACAACACATATGGCCAGGACCGTAACATGGTCTACTAGTAATGAAGCACGATGGTTGACAAACCAATAAAGTAGCAAAACAGCAATGAAAGAACAAAATTTGATGAAAATATAGAACAATTTCTATGAATAAATAGGCAGTAACACCAGCTTGTGCTGCCCGTAAACCCAAGCAAAAAAGCTTACAGCACCTGGTATTCCCACGCGGTCTTCCTACCAAGTACTAACCAGGCCCGGCTCTATTTGGCTGCCGAGATCGGACTAGATCGGGCGCTTAGAGAGCGGTGTGGCCGTAAGCTGCATTTGACATCATCAACAGCTCTTAAAAACGTTGGAGAAGCAGAATGCATGAAACTTGCTAAGAAGAAGATAAATGTGGCAAAGTACAAAGTACTATAACTGTACTGGTCTGTTACGCCCCTGTCTAGGGGGTCAGGGTGAAACATACAAAGATAAATTAGCATGTTCCCTCTCCGATCCCCAAACCAAAATCCAGGATTGAGATGTTCCAACAGAATGATATTTATTTTAAACGAAAGAAAGTGTCAAACAAAACATGACACTACAACTCAGGGCGAACCAAGGCCAACATAATAAACAAAATAAGCCATTTCCCACAGAAAGTGCTAGCTAGCCTGATAGAAATAAACAAACCAAAAGACAGTCGCTAACCCTAACTCCCTAATGTGAAAACGATCAAAAGAAAATGGCAGTCCACCCCTACAGATTTAATACTATTTACAAAATATACAATTTATAAACAAAACCACGGCACAAAACCTAACAATTCAAAAATGCTAAATAAGGTTTGGAAACCAAGAACAGCAAACAGGTGTTGCTGCCAGAAAGAGCCTCGCTAGCTGTTGGGAACCGTACTTTTAAAACTCCAGGAAGTGTAGGATGGACCAATCAGCTTCCTGTACTGCCCCCCAATCCGGCCAATCAGGCAGGGCACCTATAAGAACAACAAAATAAAAACAACACATATGGCCAGGACCGTAACATGGTCTACTAGTAATGAAGCACGATGGTTGAGAAACCAATAAAGTAGCAAAACAGCAATGAAAGAACAAAATTTGATGAAAATATAGAACAATTTCTATGAAAAAATAGGCAGTAACACCAGCTTGTGCTGCCCGTAAACCCAAGCAAAAAAGCTTACAGCACCTGGTATTCCCAGGCGGTCTTCCTACCAAGTACTAACCAGGCCTGGCTCTATTTGGCTGCCGAGATCGGCCGAGATCGGGCGCTTAGAGAGCGGTGTGGCCGTAAGCTGCATTTGACATCATCAACAGCTCTTAAAAACGCTGGAGAAGCAGAATGCATGACACTTGCTAAGAAGAAGATAAATGTGGCAAAGTACAAAGTACTATAACTGTACTGGTCTGTTACGCCCCTGTCCAGGGGGTCAGGGTGCAACATACAAAGATAAATTAGCATGTTCCCTCTCCGATCCCCAAACCAAAATCCAGTATCGAGATGTTCCAACAGAATGATATTTATTTTAAACGAAAGAAAGTGTCAAACAAAACATGACACTACAACTCAGGGCGAACCAAGGCCAACATAATAAACAAAATAAGCCATTTCCCACAGAAAGTGCTAGCTAGCCTGATAGAAAGAAACAAACCAAAAGACAGTCGCTAACCCTAACTCCCTAATGTGAAAACAAGAGAAAACAATCAAAAGAAAATGGCAGTTCACCCCTACAGATTTAATACTATTTACAAAATATACAATTTATAAACAAAACCACGGCACAAAACCTAACAATTCAAAAATGCTAAATAAGGTTTGGAAACCAAGAACAGCAAACAGGTGCTGCTGCCAGAAAGAGCCTCGCTAGCTGTTGGGAACCGTACTTTTAAAACTCCAGGAAGTGTAGGATGGACCAATCAGCTTCCTGTACTGCCCCCCAATCCGGCCAATCAGGCAGGGCACCTATAAGAACAAGAAAATAAAAACAACACATATGGCCAGGACCGTAACATGGTCTACTAGTAATGAAGCACGATGGTTGACAAACCAATAAAGTAGCAAAACAGCAATGAAAGAACAAAATTTGATGAAAATATAGAACAATTTCTGTGAATAAATAGGCAGTAACACCAGCTTGTGCTGCCCGTAAACCCAAGCAAAAAAGCTTACAGCACCTGGTATTCCCACGCGGTCTTCCTACCAAGTACTAACCAGGCCCGGCTCTATTTGGCTGCCGAGATCGGACGAGATCGGGCGCTTAGAGAGCGGTGTGGCCGTAAGCTGCATTTGACATCATCAACAGCTCTTAAAAACGTTGGAGAAGTAGAATGCATGAAACTTGCTAAGAAGAAGATAAATGTGGCAAAGTACAAAGTACTATAACTGTAGTGGTCTGTTACGCCCCTGTCCAGGGGGTCAGGGTGCAACATACAGAGATAAATTAGCATGTTCCCTCTCCGATCCCCAAACCAAAATCCAGGATCGAGATGTTCCAACAGAATGATATTTATTTTAAACGAAAGAAAGTGTCAAACAAAACATGACACTACAACTCAGGGCGAACCAAGGCCAACATAATAAACAAAATAAGCCATTTCCCACAGAAAGTGCTAGCTAGCCTGATAGAAAGAAACAAACCAAAACACAGTCGCTAACCCTAACTCCCTAATGTGAAAACAAGAGAAAACAATCAAAAGAAAATGGCTGTTCACCCCTACAGATTTAATACTATTTACAAAATATACAATTTATAAACAAAACCACGGCACAAAACCTAACAATTCAAAAATGCTAAATAAGGTTTGGAAACCAAGAACAGCAAACAGGTGCTGATGCCAGAAAGAGCCTCGCTAGCTGTTGGGAACCGTACTTTTAAAACTCCAGGAAGTGTAGGATGGACCAATCAGCTTCCTGTACTGCCCCCCAATCCGGCCAATCAGGCAGGGCACCTATAAGAACAAGAAAATAAAAACAACACATATGGCCAGGACCGTAACATGGTCTACTAGTAATGAAGCACGATGGTTGGCAAACCAATAAAGTAGCAAAACAGCAATGAAAGAACAAAATTTGATGAAAATATAGAACAATTTCTATGAATAAATAGGCAGTAACACCAGCTTGTGCTGCCCGTAAACCCAAGCAAAAAAGCTTACAGCACCTGGTATTCCCAGGCGGTCTTCCTACCAAGTACTAACCAGGCCCGGCTCTATTTGGCTGCCGAGATCGGACGAGATCGGGCGCTTAGAGAGCGGTGTGGCCGTAAGCTGCATTTGACATCATCAACAGCTCATAAAAACGCTGGAGAAGCAGAATGCATGACACTTGCTAAGAAGAAGATAAATGTGGAAAAGTACAAAGTACTATAACTGTACTGGTCTGTTACGCCCCTGTCTAGGGGGTCAGGGTGCAACATACAAAGATAAATTAGCATGTTCCCTCTCCGATCCCCAAACCAAAATCCAGGATTGAGATGTTCCAACAGAATGATATTTATTTTAAACGAAAGAAAGTGTCAAACAAAACATGACACTACAACTCAGGGCGAACCAAGGCCAACATAATAAACAAAATAAGCCATTTCCCACAGAAAGTGCTAGCTAGCCTGATAGAAATAAACAAACCAAAAGACAGTCGCTAACCCTAACTCCCTAATGTGAAAACAAGAGAAAACAATCAAAAGAAAATGGCAGTCCACCCCTACAGATTTAATACTATTTACAAAATATACAATTTATAAACAAAACCACGGCACAAAACCTAACAATTCAAAAATGCTAAATAAGGTTTGGAAACCAAGAACAGCAAACAGGTGCTGATGCCAGAAAGAGCCTCGCTAGCTGTTGGGAACCGTACTTTTAAACTCCAGCAAGTGTAGGATGGACCAATCAGCCTCCTGTACTGCCCCCCAATCCGGCCAATCAGGCAGGGCACCTATAAGAACAAGAAAATAAAAACAACACATATGGCCAGGACCGTAACATGGTCTATTAGTAATGAAGCACGATGGTTGACAAACCAATAAAGTAGCAAAACAGCAATGAAAGAACAAAATTTGATGAAAATATAGAACAATTTCTATGAATAAATAGGCAGTAACACCAGCTTGTGCTGCCCGTAAACCCAAGCAAAAAAGCTTACAGCACCTGGTATTCCCAGGCGGTCTTCCTACCAAGTACTAACCAGGCCCGGCCCAATTTGGCTGCCGAGATCGGACGAGATCGGGCGCTTAGAGAGTGGTGTGGCCGTAAGCTGCATTTGACATCATCAACAGCTCTTAAAAACGCTAGAGAAGCAGAATGCATGACACTTGCTAAGAAGAAGATAAATGTGGCAAAGTACAAAGTACTATAACTGTACTGGTCTGTTACGCCCCTGTCTAGGGGGTCAGGGTGCAACATACAAAGATAAATTAGCATGTTCCCTCTCCGATCCCCAAACCAAAATCCAGGATCGAGATGTTCCAACAGAATGATATTTATTTTAAACGAAAGAAAGTGTCAAACAAAACATGACACTACAACTCAGGGCGAACCAAGGCCAACATAATAAACAAAATAACCCATTTCCCACAGAAAGTGCTAGCTAGCCTGATAGAAATAAACAAACCAAAAGACAGTCACTAACCCTAACTCCCTAATGTGAAAACAGTCCAAAGAAAATGGCAGTTCACCCCTACAGATTTAATACTATTTACAAAATATACAATTTATAAACAAAACCACGGCACAAAACCTAACAATTCAAAAATGCTAAATAAGGTTTAGAAACCAAGAACAGCAAACAGGTGCTGATGCCAGAAAGAGCCTCGCTAGCTGTTGGGAACCATACTTTTAAAACTCCAGGAAGTGTAGGATGGACCAATCAGCTTCCTGTACTTCCCCCAAATCCGGCCAATCAGGCAGGGCACCTATAAGAACAACAAAATAAAAACAACACATATGGCCAGGACCGTAACATGGTCTATTAGTAATGAAGCACGATGGTTGACAAACCAATAAAGTAGCAAAACAGCAATGAAAGAACAAAATTTGATGAAAATATAGAACAATTTCTATGAATAAATAGGCAGTAACACCAGCTTGTGCTGCCCGTAAACCCAAGCAAAAAAGCTTACAGCACCTGGTATTCCCAGGCGGTCTTCCTACCAAGTACTAACCAGGCCCGGCTCTATTTGGCTGCCGAGATCGGACGAGATCGGGCGCTTAGAGAGCGGTGTGGCCGTAACATGCATTTGACATCATCAACAGCTCTTAAAAACGCTAGAGAAGCAGAATGCATGACACTTGCTAAGAAGAAGATAAATGTGGCAACGTACAAAGTACTATAACTGTACTGGTCTGTTACGCCCCTGTCTAGGGGGTCAGGGTGAAACATACAAAGATAAATTTGCATGTTCCCTCTCCGATCCCCAAACCAAAATCCAGGATCGAGATGTTCCAACAGAATGATATTTATTTTAAACGAAAGAAAGTGTCAAACAAAACATGACACTACAACTCAGGGCGAACCAAGGCCAACATAATAAACAAAATAAGCCATTTCCCACAGAAAGTGCTAGCTAGCCTGATAGAAAGAAACAAACCAAAAGACAGTCGCTAACCCTAACTCCCTAATGTGAAAACAGTCCAAAGAAAATGGCAGTTCACCCCTACAGATTTAATACTATTTACAAAATATACAATTTATAAACAAAACCACGGCACAAAACCTAACAATTCAAAAATGCTAAATAAGGTTTGGAAACCAAGAACAGCAAACAGGTGCTGATGCCAGAAAGAGCCTCGCTAGCTGTTGGGAACCGTACTTTTAAAACTCCAGGAAGTGTAGGATGGACCAATCAGCTTCCTGTACTGCCCCCCAATCCAGCCAATCAGGCAGGGCACCTATAAAAAAAAGAAAATAAAAACAACACATATGGCCAGGACCGTAACATGGTCTACTAGTAATGAAGCACGATGGTTGGCAAACCAATAAAGTAGCAAAACAGCAATGAAAGAACAAAATTTGATGAAAATATAGAACAATTTCTATGAATAAATAGGCAGTAACACCAGCTTGTGCTGCCCGTAAACCCAAGCAAAAAAGCTTACAGCACCTGGTATTCCCAGGCGGTCTTCCTACCAAGTACTAACCAGGCCCGGCTCTATTTGGCTGCCGAGATCGGACGAGATCGGGCGCTTAGAGAGCGGTGTGGCCGTAAGCTGCATTTGACATCATCAACAGCTCTTAAAAACGCTGGAGAAGCAGAATGCATGACACTTGCTAAGAAGAAGATAAATGTGGCAAAGTACAAAGTACTATAACTGTACTGGTCTGTTACGCCCCTGTCTAGGGGGTCAGGGTGCAACATACAAAGATAAATTAACATGTTCCCTCTCCGATCCCCAAACCAAAATCCAGGATCGAGATGTTCCAACAGAATGATATTTATTTTAAACGAAAGAAAGTGTCAAACAAAAATTGACACAACAACTCAGGGCGAACCAAGGTCAACATAATAAACAAAATAAGCCATTTCCCACAGAAAGTGCTAGCTAGCCTGATAGAAATAAACAAACCAAAAGACAGTCGCTAACCCTAACTCCCTAATGTGAAAACAAGAGAAAACAATCAAAAGAAAATGGCTGTTCACCCCTACAGATTTAATACTATTTACAAAATATACAATTTATAAACAAAACCACGGCACAAAACCTAACAATTCAAAAATGCTAAATAAGGTTTAGAAACCAAGAACAGCAAACAGGTGCTGATGCCAGAAAGAGCCTCGCTAGCTGTTGGGAACCGTACTTTTAAAACTCCAGGAAGTGTAGGATGGACCAATCAGCTTCCTGTACTGCCCCCCAATCCGGCCAATCAGGCAGGGCACCTATAAGAACAAGAAAATAAAAACAACACATATGGCCAGGACCGTAACATGGTCTACTAGTAATGAAGCACGATGGTTGGCAAACCAATAAAGTAGCAAAACAGCAATGAAAGAACAAAATTTGATGAAAATATAGAACAATTTCTATGAATAAATAGGCAGTAACACCAGCTTGTGCTGCCCGTAAACCCAAGCAAAAAAGCTTACAGCACCTGGTATTCCCAGGCGATCTTCCTACCAAGTACTAACCAGGCCCGGCTCTATTTGGCTGCCGAGATCGGGCGAGATCGGGCGCTTAGAGAGCGGTGTGGTCGTATGCTGCATTTGACATCATCAACAGCTCTTAAAAACGCTGGAGAAGCAGAATGCATGACACTTGCTAAGAAGAAGATAAATGTGGCAAAGTACAAAGTACTATAACTGTACTGGTCTGTTACGCCCCTGTCTAGGGGGTCAGGGTGCAACATACAAAGATAAATTAGCATGTTCCCTCTCCGATCCCCAAACCAAAATCCAGGATCGAGATGTTCCAACAGAATGATATTTATTTTAAACGAAAGAAAGTGTCAAACAAAACATGACACTTACAACTCAGGGCGAACCAAGGCCAACATAATAAACAAAATAAGCCATTTCCCACAGAAAGTGCTAGCTAGCCTGATAGAAATAAACAAACCAAAAGACAGTCACTAACCCTAACTCCCTAATGTGAAAACAGTCCAAAGAAAATGGCAGTTCACCCCTACAGATTTAATACTATTTACAAAATATACAATTTATAAACAAAACCACGGCACAAAACCTAACAATTCAAAAATGCTAAATAAGGTTTAGAAACCAAGAACAGCAAACAGGTGCTGATGCCAGAAAGAGCCTCGCTAGCTGTTGGGAACCGTACTTTTAAAACTCCAGGAAGTGTAGGATGGACCAATCAGCTTCCTGTACTTCCCCCAAATCCGGCCAATCAGGCAGGGCACCTATAAGAACAAGAAAATAAAAACAACACATATGGCCAGGACCGTAACATGGTCTATTAGTAATGAAGCACGATGGTTGACAAACCAATAAAGTAGCAAAACAGCAATGAAAGAACAAAATTTGATGAAAATATATAACAATTTCTATGAATAAATAGGCAGTAACACCAGCTTGTGCTGCCCGTAAACCCAAGCAAAAAAGCTTACAGCACCTGGTATTCCCAGGCGGTCTTCCTACCAAGTACTAACCAGGCCCGGCTCTATTTGGCTGCCGAGATCGGACGAGATCGGGCGCTTAGAGAGCGGTGTGGCCGTAACATGCATTTGACATCATCAACAGCTCTTAAAAACGCTAGAGAAGCAGAATGCATGACACTTGCTAAGAAGAAGATAAATGTGGCAACGTACAAAGTACTATAACTGTACTGGTCTGTTACGCCCCTGTCTAGGGGGTCAGGGTGAAACATACAAAGATAAATTTGCATGTTCCCTCTCCGATCCCCAAACCAAAATCCAGGATCGAGATGTTCCAACAGAATGATATTTATTTTAAACGAAAGAAAGTGTCAAACAAAACATGACACTACAACTCAGGGCGAACCAAGGCCAACATAATAAACAAAATAAGCCATTTCCCACAGAAAGTGCTAGCTAGCCTGATAGAAAGAAACAAACCAAAAGACAGTCGCTAACCCTAACTCCCTAATGTGAAAACAAGAGAAAACAATCAAAAGAAAAATGGCAGTCCACCCCTACAGATTTAATACTATTTACAAAATATACAATTTATAAACAAAACCACGGCACAAAACCTAACAATTCAAAAATGCTAAATAAGGTTTGGAAACCAAGAACAGCAAACAGGTGCTGATGCCAGAAAGAGCCTCGCTAGCTGTTGGGAACCGTACTTTTAAAACTCCAGGAAGTGTAGGATGGACCAATCAGCTTCCTGTACTGCCCCCCAATCCAGCCAATCAGGCAGGGCACTTATAAGAACATAAAAAAATAAAAACAACACATATGGCCAGGACCGTAACATGGTCTACTAGTAATGAAGCACGATGGTTGGCAAACCAATAAAGTAGCAAAACAGCAATGAAAGAACAAAATTTGATGAAAATATAGAACAATTTCTATGAATAAATAGGCAGTAACACCAGCTTGTGCTGCCCGTAAACCCAAGCAAAAAAGCTTACAGCACGTAGTATTCCCAGGCGGTCTTCCTACCAAGTACTAACCAGGCCCGGCTCTATTTGGCTGCCGAGATCGGACGAGATCGGGCGCTTAGAGAGCGGTGTGGCCGTAAGCTGCATTTGACATCATCAACAGCTCTTAAAAACGCTGGAGAAGCAGAATGCATGACACTTGCTAAGAAGAAGATAAATGTGGCAAAGTACAAAGTACTATAACTGTACTGGTCTGTTACGCCCCTGTCTAGGGTGTCAGGGTGCAACATACAAAGATAAATTAGCATGTTCCCTCTCCGATCCCCAAACCAAAATCCAGGATCGAGATGTTCCAACAGAATGTTATTTATTTTAAACGAAAGAAAGTGTCAAACAAAACATGACACTACAACTCAGGGCGAACCAAGGCCAACATAACAAACAAAATAAGCCATTTCCCACAGAAAGTGCTAGCTAGCCTGATAGAAATAAACAAACCAAAAGACAGTCGCTAACCCTAACTCCCTAATGTGAAAACAAGAGAAAACAATCAAAAGAAAATGGCTGTTCACCCCTACAGATTTAATACTATTTACAAAATATACAATTTATAAACAAAACCACGGCACAAAACCTAACAATTCAAAAATGCTAAATAAGGTTTGGAAACCAAGAACAGCAAACAGGTGCTGCTGCCAGAAAGAGCCTCGCTAGCTGTTGGGAACCGTACTTTTAAAACTCCAGGAAGTGTAGGATGGACCAATCAGCTTCCTGTACTTCCCCCAAATCCGGCCAATCAGGCAGGGCACCTATAAGAACAACAAAATAAAAACAACACATATGGCCAGGACCGTAACATGGTCTACTAGTAATGAAGCACGATGGTTGACAAACCAATAAAGTAGCAAAACAGCAATGAAAGAAAAAAATTTGATGAAAATATAGAACAATTTCTATGAATTAATAGGCAGTAACACCAGCTTGTGCTGCCCGTAAACCCAAGCAAAAAAGCTTACAGCACCTGGTATTCCCAGGCGGTCTTCCTACCAAGTACTAACCAGGCCCGGCTCTATTTGGCTGCCGAGATCGGACGAGATCAGGCGCTTAGAGAGCGGTGTGGCCGTAAGCTGCATTTGACATCATCAACAGCTCTTAAAAACGCTGGAGAAGCAGAATGCATGACACTTGCTAAGAAGAAGATAAATGTGGCAAAGTACAAAGTACTATAACTGTACTGGTCTGTTACGCCCCTGTCTAGGGGGTCAGGGTGCAACATACAAAGATAAATTAGCATGTTCCCTCTCCAATCCCCAAACCAAAATCCAGGATCGAGATGTTCCAACAGAATGATATTTATTTTAAACGAAATAAAGTGTCAAACAAAACATGACACTACAACTCAGGGCGAACCAAGGCCAACATAATAAACAAAATAAGCCATTTCCCACAGAAAGTGCTAGCTAGCCTGATAGAAATAAACAAACCAAAAGACAGTCGCTAACCCTAACTCCCTAATGTGAAAACAAGATAAAACAATCAAAAGAAAATGGCAGTCCACCCCTACAGATTTAATACTATTTACAAAATATACAATTTATAAACAAAACCACGGCACAAAACCTAACAATTCAAAAATGCTAAATAAGGTTTGGAAAGCAAGAACAGCAAACAGGTGCTGCTGCCAGAAAGAGCCTCGCTAGCTGTTGGGAACCGTACTTTTAAAACTCCAGGAAGTGTAGGATGGACCAATCAGCTTCCTGTACTTCCCCCAAATCCGGCCAATCAGGCAGGGCACCTATAAGAACAAGAAAATAAAAACAACACATATGGCCAGGACCGTAACATGGTCTACTAGTAATGAAGCACGATGGTTGACAAACCAATAAAGTAGCAAAACAGCAATGAAAGAACAAAATTTGATGAAAATATAGAACAATTTCTATGAATAAATAGGCAGTAACACCAGCTTGTGCTGCCCGTAAACCCAAGCAAAAAAGCTTACAGCACCTGGTATTCCCAGGCGGTCTTCCTACCAAGTACTAACCAGGCCCGGCTCTATTTGGCTGCCGAGATCGGACGAGATAGGGCACTTAGAGAGCGGTGTGGCCGTAAGCTGCATTCGACATCATCAACAGCTCTTAAAAACGCTGGAGAAGCAGAATGCATGACACTTGCTAAGAAGAAGATAAATGTGGCAAAGTACAAAGTACTATAACTGTACTGGTATGTTACGCCCCTGTCTACGGGGTCAAGGTGCAACATACAAAGATAAATTAGCATGTTCCCTCTCCGATCCCCAAACCAAAATCCAGGATCGAGATGTTCCAACAGAATGATATTTATTTTAAACGAAAGAAAGTGTCAAACAAAACATGACACTACAACTCAGGGCGAACCAAGGCCAACATAATAAACAAAATAAGCCATTTCCCACAGAAAGTGCTAGCTAGCCTGATAGAAATAAACAAACCAAAACACAGTCGCTAACCCTAACTCCCTAATGTGAAAACAGTCCAAAGAAAATGGCAGTTCACCCCTACAGATTTAATACTATTTACAAAATATACAATTTATAAACAAAACCACGGCACAAAACCTAACAATTCAAAAATGCTAAATAAGGTTTGGAAACCAAGAACAGCAAACAGGTGCTGATGCCAGAAAGAGCCTCGCTAGCTGTTGGGAACCGTACTTTTAAAACTCCAGGAAGTGTAGGATGGACCAATCAGCTTCCTGTACTGCCCCCCAATCCGGCCAATCAGGCAGGGCACCTATAAGAACAAGAAAATAAAAACAACACATATGGCCAGGACCGTAACATGGTCTACTAGTAATGAAGCACGATGGTTGGCAAACCAATAAAGTAGCAAAACAGCAATGAAAGAACAAAATTTGATGAAAATATAGAACAATTTCTATGAATAAATAGGCAGTAACACCAGCTTGTGCTGCCCGTAAACCCAAGCAAAAAAGCTTACAGCACCTGGTATTCCCAGGCGGTCTTCCTACCAAGTACTAACCAGGCCCGGCTCTATTTGGCTGCCGAGATCGGACGAGATCGGGCGCTTAGAGAGCGGTGTGGCCGTAAGCTGCATTTGACATCATCAACAGCTCATAAAAACGCTGGAGAAGCAGAATGCATGACACTTGCTAAGAAGAAGATAAATGTGGAAAAGTACAAAGTACTATAACTGTACTGGTCTGTTACGCCCCTGTCTAGGGGGTCAGGGTGCAACATACAAAGATAAATTAGCATGTTCCCTCTCCGATCCCCAAACCAAAATCCAGGATTGAGATGTTCCAACAGAATGATATTTATTTTAAACGAAAGAAAGTGTCAAACAAAACATGACACTACAACTCAGGGCGAACCAAGGCCAACATAATAAACAAAATAAGCCATTTCCCACAGAAAGTGCTAGCTAGCCTGATAGAAATAAACAAACCAAAAGACAGTCGCTAACCCTAACTCCCTAATGTGAAAACAAGAGAAAACAATCAAAAGAAAATGGCAGTCCACCCCTACAGATTTAATACTATTTACAAAATATACAATTTATAAACAAAACCACGGCACAAAACCTAACAATTCAAAAATGCTAAATAAGGTTTGGAAACCAAGAACAGCAAACAGGTGCTGATGCCAGAAAGAGCCTCGCTAGCTGTTGGGAACCGTACTTTTAAACTCCAGCAAGTGTAGGATGGACCAATCAGCCTCCTGTACTGCCCCCCAATCCGGCCAATCAGGCAGGGCACCTATAAGAACAAGAAAATAAAAACAACACATATGGCCAGGACCGTAACATGGTCTATTAGTAATGAAGCACGATGGTTGACAAACCAATAAAGTAGCAAAACAGCAATGAAAGAACAAAATTTGATGAAAATATAGAACAATTTCTATGAATAAATAGGCAGTAACACCAGCTTGTGCTGCCCGTAAACCCAAGCAAAAAAGCTTACAGCACCTGGTATTCCCAGGCGGTCTTCCTACCAAGTACTAACCAGGCCCGGCCCAATTTGGCTGCCGAGATCGGACGAGATCGGGCGCTTAGAGAGTGGTGTGGCCGTAAGCTGCATTTGACATCATCAACAGCTCTTAAAAACGCTAGAGAAGCAGAATGCATGACACTTGCTAAGAAGAAGATAAATGTGGCAAAGTACAAAGTACTATAACTGTACTGGTCTGTTACGCCCCTGTCTAGGGGGTCAGGGTGCAACATACAAAGATAAATTAGCATGTTCCCTCTCCGATCCCCAAACCAAAATCCAGGATCGAGATGTTCCAACAGAATGATATTTATTTTAAACGAAAGAAAGTGTCAAACAAAACATGACACTACAACTCAGGGCGAACCAAGGCCAACATAATAAACAAAATAACCCATTTCCCACAGAAAGTGCTAGCTAGCCTGATAGAAATAAACAAACCAAAAGACAGTCACTAACCCTAACTCCCTAATGTGAAAACAGTCCAAAGAAAATGGCAGTTCACCCCTACAGATTTAATACTATTTACAAAATATACAATTTATAAACAAAACCACGGCACAAAACCTAACAATTCAAAAATGCTAAATAAGGTTTAGAAACCAAGAACAGCAAACAGGTGCTGATGCCAGAAAGAGCCTCGCTAGCTGTTGGGAACCATACTTTTAAAACTCCAGGAAGTGTAGGATGGACCAATCAGCTTCCTGTACTTCCCCCAAATCCGGCCAATCAGGCAGGGCACCTATAAGAACAACAAAATAAAAACAACACATATGGCCAGGACCGTAACATGGTCTATTAGTAATGAAGCACGATGGTTGACAAACCAATAAAGTAGCAAAACAGCAATGAAAGAACAAAATTTGATGAAAATATAGAACAATTTCTATGAATAAATAGGCAGTAACACCAGCTTGTGCTGCCCGTAAACCCAAGCAAAAAAGCTTACAGCACCTGGTATTCCCAGGCGGTCTTCCTACCAAGTACTAACCAGGCCCGGCTCTATTTGGCTGCCGAGATCGGACGAGATCGGGCGCTTAGAGAGCGGTGTGGCCGTAACATGCATTTGACATCATCAACAGCTCTTAAAAACGCTAGAGAAGCAGAATGCATGACACTTGCTAAGAAGAAGATAAATGTGGCAACGTACAAAGTACTATAACTGTACTGGTCTGTTACGCCCCTGTCTAGGGGGTCAGGGTGAAACATACAAAGATAAATTTGCATGTTCCCTCTCCGATCCCCAAACCAAAATCCAGGATCGAGATGTTCCAACAGAATGATATTTATTTTAAACGAAAGAAAGTGTCAAACAAAACATGACACTACAACTCAGGGCGAACCAAGGCCAACATAATAAACAAAATAAGCCATTTCCCACAGAAAGTGCTAGCTAGCCTGATAGAAAGAAACAAACCAAAAGACAGTCGCTAACCCTAACTCCCTAATGTGAAAACAGTCCAAAGAAAATGGCAGTTCACCCCTACAGATTTAATACTATTTACAAAATATACAATTTATAAACAAAACCACGGCACAAAACCTAACAATTCAAAAATGCTAAATAAGGTTTGGAAACCAAGAACAGCAAACAGGTGCTGATGCCAGAAAGAGCCTCGCTAGCTGTTGGGAACCGTACTTTTAAAACTCCAGGAAGTGTAGGATGGACCAATCAGCTTCCTGTACTGCCCCCCAATCCAGCCAATCAGGCAGGGCACCTATAAAAAAAAGAAAATAAAAACAACACATATGGCCAGGACCGTAACATGGTCTACTAGTAATGAAGCACGATGGTTGGCAAACCAATAAAGTAGCAAAACAGCAATGAAAGAACAAAATTTGATGAAAATATAGAACAATTTCTATGAATAAATAGGCAGTAACACCAGCTTGTGCTGCCCGTAAACCCAAGCAAAAAAGCTTACAGCACCTGGTATTCCCAGGCGGTCTTCCTACCAAGTACTAACCAGGCCCGGCTCTATTTGGCTGCCGAGATCGGACGAGATCGGGCGCTTAGAGAGCGGTGTGGCCGTAAGCTGCATTTGACATCATCAACAGCTCTTAAAAACGCTGGAGAAGCAGAATGCATGACACTTGCTAAGAAGAAGATAAATGTGGCAAAGTACAAAGTACTATAACTGTACTGGTCTGTTACGCCCCTGTCTAGGGGGTCAGGGTGCAACATACAAAGATAAATTAACATGTTCCCTCTCCGATCCCCAAACCAAAATCCAGGATCGAGATGTTCCAACAGAATGATATTTATTTTAAACGAAAGAAAGTGTCAAACAAAAATTGACACAACAACTCAGGGCGAACCAAGGTCAACATAATAAACAAAATAAGCCATTTCCCACAGAAAGTGCTAGCTAGCCTGATAGAAATAAACAAACCAAAAGACAGTCGCTAACCCTAACTCCCTAATGTGAAAACAAGAGAAAACAATCAAAAGAAAATGGCTGTTCACCCCTACAGATTTAATACTATTTACAAAATATACAATTTATAAACAAAACCACGGCACAAAACCTAACAATTCAAAAATGCTAAATAAGGTTTAGAAACCAAGAACAGCAAACAGGTGCTGATGCCAGAAAGAGCCTCGCTAGCTGTTGGGAACCGTACTTTTAAAACTCCAGGAAGTGTAGGATGGACCAATCAGCTTCCTGTACTGCCCCCCAATCCGGCCAATCAGGCAGGGCACCTATAAGAACAAGAAAATAAAAACAACACATATGGCCAGGACCGTAACATGGTCTACTAGTAATGAAGCACGATGGTTGGCAAACCAATAAAGTAGCAAAACAGCAATGAAAGAACAAAATTTGATGAAAATATAGAACAATTTCTATGAATAAATAGGCAGTAACACCAGCTTGTGCTGCCCGTAAACCCAAGCAAAAAAGCTTACAGCACCTGGTATTCCCAGGCGATCTTCCTACCAAGTACTAACCAGGCCCGGCTCTATTTGGCTGCCGAGATCGGGCGAGATCGGGCGCTTAGAGAGCGGTGTGGTCGTATGCTGCATTTGACATCATCAACAGCTCTTAAAAACGCTGGAGAAGCAGAATGCATGACACTTGCTAAGAAGAAGATAAATGTGGCAAAGTACAAAGTACTATAACTGTACTGGTCTGTTACGCCCCTGTCTAGGGGGTCAGGGTGCAACATACAAAGATAAATTAGCATGTTCCCTCTCCGATCCCCAAACCAAAATCCAGGATCGAGATGTTCCAACAGAATGATATTTATTTTAAACGAAAGAAAGTGTCAAACAAAACATGACACTTACAACTCAGGGCGAACCAAGGCCAACATAATAAACAAAATAAGCCATTTCCCACAGAAAGTGCTAGCTAGCCTGATAGAAATAAACAAACCAAAAGACAGTCACTAACCCTAACTCCCTAATGTGAAAACAGTCCAAAGAAAATGGCAGTTCACCCCTACAGATTTAATACTATTTACAAAATATACAATTTATAAACAAAACCACGGCACAAAACCTAACAATTCAAAAATGCTAAATAAGGTTTAGAAACCAAGAACAGCAAACAGGTGCTGATGCCAGAAAGAGCCTCGCTAGCTGTTGGGAACCGTACTTTTAAAACTCCAGGAAGTGTAGGATGGACCAATCAGCTTCCTGTACTTCCCCCAAATCCGGCCAATCAGGCAGGGCACCTATAAGAACAAGAAAATAAAAACAACACATATGGCCAGGACCGTAACATGGTCTATTAGTAATGAAGCACGATGGTTGACAAACCAATAAAGTAGCAAAACAGCAATGAAAGAACAAAATTTGATGAAAATATATAACAATTTCTATGAATAAATAGGCAGTAACACCAGCTTGTGCTGCCCGTAAACCCAAGCAAAAAAGCTTACAGCACCTGGTATTCCCAGGCGGTCTTCCTACCAAGTACTAACCAGGCCCGGCTCTATTTGGCTGCCGAGATCGGACGAGATCGGGCGCTTAGAGAGCGGTGTGGCCGTAACATGCATTTGACATCATCAACAGCTCTTAAAAACGCTAGAGAAGCAGAATGCATGACACTTGCTAAGAAGAAGATAAATGTGGCAACGTACAAAGTACTATAACTGTACTGGTCTGTTACGCCCCTGTCTAGGGGGTCAGGGTGAAACATACAAAGATAAATTTGCATGTTCCCTCTCCGATCCCCAAACCAAAATCCAGGATCGAGATGTTCCAACAGAATGATATTTATTTTAAACGAAAGAAAGTGTCAAACAAAACATGACACTACAACTCAGGGCGAACCAAGGCCAACATAATAAACAAAATAAGCCATTTCCCACAGAAAGTGCTAGCTAGCCTGATAGAAAGAAACAAACCAAAAGACAGTCGCTAACCCTAACTCCCTAATGTGAAAACAAGAGAAAACAATCAAAAGAAAAATGGCAGTCCACCCCTACAGATTTAATACTATTTACAAAATATACAATTTATAAACAAAACCACGGCACAAAACCTAACAATTCAAAAATGCTAAATAAGGTTTGGAAACCAAGAACAGCAAACAGGTGCTGATGCCAGAAAGAGCCTCGCTAGCTGTTGGGAACCGTACTTTTAAAACTCCAGGAAGTGTAGGATGGACCAATCAGCTTCCTGTACTGCCCCCCAATCCAGCCAATCAGGCAGGGCACTTATAAGAACATAAAAAAATAAAAACAACACATATGGCCAGGACCGTAACATGGTCTACTAGTAATGAAGCACGATGGTTGGCAAACCAATAAAGTAGCAAAACAGCAATGAAAGAACAAAATTTGATGAAAATATAGAACAATTTCTATGAATAAATAGGCAGTAACACCAGCTTGTGCTGCCCGTAAACCCAAGCAAAAAAGCTTACAGCACGTAGTATTCCCAGGCGGTCTTCCTACCAAGTACTAACCAGGCCCGGCTCTATTTGGCTGCCGAGATCGGACGAGATCGGGCGCTTAGAGAGCGGTGTGGCCGTAAGCTGCATTTGACATCATCAACAGCTCTTAAAAACGCTGGAGAAGCAGAATGCATGACACTTGCTAAGAAGAAGATAAATGTGGCAAAGTACAAAGTACTATAACTGTACTGGTCTGTTACGCCCCTGTCTAGGGTGTCAGGGTGCAACATACAAAGATAAATTAGCATGTTCCCTCTCCGATCCCCAAACCAAAATCCAGGATCGAGATGTTCCAACAGAATGTTATTTATTTTAAACGAAAGAAAGTGTCAAACAAAACATGACACTACAACTCAGGGCGAACCAAGGCCAACATAACAAACAAAATAAGCCATTTCCCACAGAAAGTGCT
Organism: Channa argus; assembly: GCF_033026475.1. NCBI lineage: Eukaryota > Metazoa > Chordata > Actinopteri > Anabantiformes > Channidae > Channa > Channa argus. The sequence goes on from NW_027125351.1 coordinate 49,447, forward strand.
AGCTAGCCTGATAGAAATAAACAAACCAAAAGACAGTCGCTAACCCTAACTCCCTAATGTGAAAACAAGAGAAAACAATCAAAAGAAAATGGCTGTTCACCCCTACAGATTTAATACTATTTACAAAATATACAATTTATAAACAAAACCACGGCACAAAACCTAACAATTCAAAAATGCTAAATAAGGTTTGGAAACCAAGAACAGCAAACAGGTGCTGCTGCCAGAAAGAGCCTCGCTAGCTGTTGGGAACCGTACTTTTAAAACTCCAGGAAGTGTAGGATGGACCAATCAGCTTCCTGTACTTCCCCCAAATCCGGCCAATCAGGCAGGGCACCTATAAGAACAACAAAATAAAAACAACACATATGGCCAGGACCGTAACATGGTCTACTAGTAATGAAGCACGATGGTTGACAAACCAATAAAGTAGCAAAACAGCAATGAAAGAAAAAAATTTGATGAAAATATAGAACAATTTCTATGAATTAATAGGCAGTAACACCAGCTTGTGCTGCCCGTAAACCCAAGCAAAAAAGCTTACAGCACCTGGTATTCCCAGGCGGTCTTCCTACCAAGTACTAACCAGGCCCGGCTCTATTTGGCTGCCGAGATCGGACGAGATCAGGCGCTTAGAGAGCGGTGTGGCCGTAAGCTGCATTTGACATCATCAACAGCTCTTAAAAACGCTGGAGAAGCAGAATGCATGACACTTGCTAAGAAGAAGATAAATGTGGCAAAGTACAAAGTACTATAACTGTACTGGTCTGTTACGCCCCTGTCTAGGGGGTCAGGGTGCAACATACAAAGATAAATTAGCATGTTCCCTCTCCAATCCCCAAACCAAAATCCAGGATCGAGATGTTCCAACAGAATGATATTTATTTTAAACGAAATAAAGTGTCAAACAAAACATGACACTACAACTCAGGGCGAACCAAGGCCAACATAATAAACAAAATAAGCCATTTCCCACAGAAAGTGCTAGCTAGCCTGATAGAAATAAACAAACCAAAAGACAGTCGCTAACCCTAACTCCCTAATGTGAAAACAAGATAAAACAATCAAAAGAAAATGGCAGTCCACCCCTACAGATTTAATACTATTTACAAAATATACAATTTATAAACAAAACCACGGCACAAAACCTAACAATTCAAAAATGCTAAATAAGGTTTGGAAAGCAAGAACAGCAAACAGGTGCTGCTGCCAGAAAGAGCCTCGCTAGCTGTTGGGAACCGTACTTTTAAAACTCCAGGAAGTGTAGGATGGACCAATCAGCTTCCTGTACTTCCCCCAAATCCGGCCAATCAGGCAGGGCACCTATAAGAACAAGAAAATAAAAACAACACATATGGCCAGGACCGTAACATGGTCTACTAGTAATGAAGCACGATGGTTGACAAACCAATAAAGTAGCAAAACAGCAATGAAAGAACAAAATTTGATGAAAATATAGAACAATTTCTATGAATAAATAGGCAGTAACACCAGCTTGTGCTGCCCGTAAACCCAAGCAAAAAAGCTTACAGCACCTGGTATTCCCAGGCGGTCTTCCTACCAAGTACTAACCAGGCCCGGCTCTATTTGGCTGCCGAGATCGGACGAGATAGGGCGCTTAGAGAGCGGTGTGGCCGTAAGCTGCATTCGACATCATCAACAGCTCTTAAAAACGCTGGAGAAGCAGAATGCATGACACTTGCTAAGAAGAAGATAAATGTGGCAAAGTACAAAGTACTATAACTGTACTGGTATGTTACGCCCCTGTCTACGGGGTCAAGGTGCAACATACAAAGATAAATTAGCATGTTCCCTCTCCGATCCCCAAACCAAAATCCAGGATCGAGATGTTCCAACAGAATGATATTTATTTTAAACGAAAGAAAGTGTCAAACAAAACATGACACTACAACTCAGGGCGAACCAAGGCCAACATAATAAACAAAATAAGCCATTTCCCACAGAAAGTGCTAGCTAGCCTGATAGAAATAAACAAACCAAAACACAGTCGCTAACCCTAACTCCCTAATGTGAAAACAGTCCAAAGAAAATGGCAGTTCACCCCTACAGATTTAATACTATTTACAAAATATACAATTTATAAACAAAACCACGGCACAAAACCTAACAATTCAAAAATGCTAAATAAGGTTTGGAAAGCAAGAACAGCAAACAGGTGCTGCTGCCAGAAAGAGCCTCGCTAGCTGTTGGGAACCGTACTTTTAAAACTCCAGGAAGTGTAGGATGGACCAATCAGCTTCCTGTACTGCCCCCCAATCCGGCCAATCAGGCAGGGCACCTATAAGAACAAGAAAATAAAAACAACACATATGGCCAGGACCGTAACATGGTCTACTAGTAATGAAGCACGATGGTTGGCAAACCAATAAAGTAGCAAAACAGCAATGAAAGAACAAAATTTGATGAAAATATAGAACAATTTCTATGAATAAATAGGCAGTAACACCAGCTTGTGCTGCCCGTAAACCCAAGCAAAGAAGCTTACAGCACGTAGTATTCCCAGGCGGTCTTCCTACCAAGTACTAACAAGGCCCGGCCCTATTTGGTTGCCCCAGATCGGACGGGATCGGGCGCTTAGAGAGCGGTGTGGCCGTAAGCTGCATTTGACATCATCAACAGCTCTTAAAAACGCTGGAGAAGCAGAATGCATGACACTTGCTAAGAAGAAGATAAATGTGGCAAAGTACAAAGTACTATAACTGTACTGGTCTGTTACGCCCCTGTCTAGGGGGTCAGGGTGCAACATACAAAGATAAATTAGCATGTTCCCTCTCCGATCCCCAAACCAAAATCCAGGGTCGAGATGTTCCAACAGAATGATATTTATTTTAAACGAAAGAAAGTGTCAAACAAAACATGACACTACAACTCAGGGCGAACCAAGGCCAACATAATAAACAAAATAAGCCATTTCCCACAGAAAGTGCTAGCTAGCCTGATAGAAATAAACAAACCAAAAGACAGTCGCTAACCTTAACTCCCTAATGTGAAAACAAGAGAAAACAATCAAAAGAAAATGGCAGTCCACCCCTACAGATTTAATACTATTTACAAAATATACAATTTATAAACAAAACCACGGCACAAAACCTAACAATTCAAAAATGCTAAATAAGGTTTGGAAAGCAAGAACAGCAAACAGGTGCTGCTGCCAGAAACAGCCTCGCTAGCTGTTGGGAACCGTACTTTTAAAACTCCAGGAAGTGTAGGATGGACCAATCAGCTACCTGTACTTCCCCCAAATCCGGCCAATCAGGCAGGGCACCTATAAGAACAACAAAATAAAAACAACACATATGGCCAGGACCGTAACATGGTCTACTAGTAATGAAGCACGATGGTTGACAAACCAATAAAGTAGCAAAACAGCAATGAAAGAACAAAATTTGATGAAAATATAGAACAATTTCTATGAATAAATAGGCAGTAACACCAGCTTGTGCTGCCCGTAAACCCAAGCAAAAAAGCTTACAGCACCTGGTATTCCCAGGCGATCTTCCTACCAAGTACTAACCAGGCCCGGCTCTATTTGGCTGCCGAGATCGGGCGAGATCGGGCGCTTAGAGAGCGGTGTGGTCGTATGCTGCATTTGACATCATCAACAGCTCTTAAAAACGCTGGAGAAGCAGAATGCATGACACTTGCTAAGAAGAAGATAAATGTGGCAAAGTACAAAGTACTATAACTGTACTGGTCTGTTACGCCCCTGTCTAGGGTGTCAGGGTGCAACATACAAAGATAAATTAGCATGTTCCCTCTCCGATCCCCAAACCAAAATCCAGGATCGAGATGTTCCAACAGAATGTTATTTATTTTAAACGAAAGAAAGTGTCAAACAAAACATGACACTACAACTCAGGGCGAACCAAGGCCAACATAATAAACAAAATAAGCCATTTCCCACAGAAAGTGCTAGCTAGCCTGATAGAAATAAACAAACCAAAAGACAGTCGCTAACCCTAACTCCCAAATGTGAAAACAATCCAAAGAAAATGGCAGTTCACCCCTACAGATTTAATACTATTTACAAAATATACAATTTATAAACAAAACCACGGCACAAAACCTAACAATTCAAAAATGCTAAATAAGGTTTGGAAACCAAGAACAGCAAACAGGTGCTGATGCCAGAAAGAGCCTCGCTAGCTGTTGGGAACCGTACTTTTAAAACTCCAGGAAGTGTAGGATGGACCAATCAGCTTCCTGTACTGCCCCCCAATCCAGCCAATCAGGCAGGGCACCTATAAGAACAAGAAAATAAAAACAACACATATGGCCAGGACCGTAACATGGTCTACTAGTAATGAAGCACGATGGTTGGCAAACCAATAAAGTAACAAAACAGCAATGAAAGAACAAAAATTGATGAAAATATAGAACAATTTCTATGAATAAATAGGCAGTAACACCAGCTTGTGCTGCCCGTAAACCCAAGCAAAAAAGCTTACAGCACCAGGTATTCCCAGGCGGTCTTCCTACCAAGTACTAACCAGGCCCGGCCCAATTTGGCTGCCGAGATCGGACGAGATCGGGCGCTTAGAGAGCGGTGTGGCCGTAAGCTGCATTTGACATCATCAACAGCTCTTAAAAACGCTAGAGAAGCAGAATGCATGACACTTGCTAAGAAGAAGATAAATGTGTCAAAGTACAAAGTACTATAACTGTACTGGTCTGTTACGCCCCTGTCTAGGGGGTCAGGGTGCAACATACAAAGATAAATTAGCATTTTCCCTCTCCGATCCCCAAACCAAAATCCAGGATCGAGATGTTCCAACAGAATGATATTTATTTTAAACGAAAGAAAGTGTCAAACAAAACATGACACTACAACTCAGGGCGAACCAAGGCCAACATAATAAACAAAATAAGCCATTTCCCACAGAAAGTGCTAGCTAGCATGATAGAAATAAACAAACCAAAAGACAGACGCTAACCCTAACTCCCTAATGTGAAAACAAGAGAAAACAATCAAAAGAAAATGGCTGTTCACCCCTACAGATTTAATACTATTTACAAAATATACAATTTATAAACAAAACCACGGCACAAAACCTAACAATTCAAAAATGCTAAATAAGGTTTGGAAACCAAGAACAGCAAACAGGTGCTGATGCCAGAAAGAGCCTCGCTAGCTGTTGGGAACAGTACTTTTAAAACTCCAGGAAGTGTAGGATGGACAAATCAGCTTCCTGTACTGCCCCCCAATCCGGCCAATCAGGCAGGGCACCTATAAGAACAAGAAAATAAAAACAACACATATGGCAAGGACCGTAACATGGTCTACTAGTAATGAAGCACGATGGTTGGCAAACCAATAAAGTAGCAAAACAGCAATGAAAGAACAAAATTTGATGAAAATATAGAACAATTTCTATGAATAAATAGGCAGTAACACCAGCTTGTGCTGCCCGTAAACCCAAGCAAAAAAGCTTACAGCACCTGGTATTCCCAGGCGATCTTCCTACCAAGTACTAACCAGGCCCGGCTCTATTTGGCTGCCGAGATCGGGCGAGATCGGGCGCTTAGAGAGCGGTGTGGTCGTATGCTGCATTTGACATCATCAACAGCTCTTAAAAACGCTGGAGAAGCAGAATGCATGACACTTGCTAAGAAGAAGATAAATGTGGCAAAGTACAAAGTACTATAACTGTACTGGTCTGTTACGCCCCTGTCTAGGGTGTCAGGGTGCAACATACAAAGATAAATTAGCATGTTCCCTCTCCGATCCCCAAACCAAAATCCAGGATCGAGATGTTCCAACAGAATGTTATTTATTTTAAACGAAAGAAAGTGTCAAACAAAACATGACACTACAACTCAGGGCGAACCAAGGCCAACATAATAAACAAAATAAGCCATTTCCCACAGAAAGTGCTAGCTAGCCTGATAGAAATAAACAAACCAAAAGACAGTCGCTAACCCTAACTCCCAAATGTGAAAACAATCCAAAGAAAATGGCAGTTCACCCCTACAGATTTAATACTATTTACAAAATATACAATTTATAAACAAAACCACGGCACAAAACCTAACAATTCAAAAATGCTAAATAAGGTTTGGAAACCAAGAACAGCAAACAGGTGCTGATGCCAGAAAGAGCCTCGCTAGCTGTTGGGAACCGTACTTTTAAAACTCCAGGAAGTGTAGGATGGACCAATCAGCTTCCTGTACTGCCCCCCAATCCAGCCAATCAGGCAGGGCACCTATAAGAACAAGAAAATAAAAACAACACATATGGCCAGGACCGTAACATGGTCTACTAGTAATGAAGCACGATGGTTGGCAAACCAATAAAGTAACAAAACAGCAATGAAAGAACAAAAATTGATGAAAATATAGAACAATTTCTATGAATAAATAGGCAGTAACACCAGCTTGTGCTGCCCGTAAACCCAAGCAAAAAAGCTTACAGCACCAGGTATTCCCAGGCGGTCTTCCTACCAAGTACTAACCAGGCCCGGCCCAATTTGGCTGCCGAGATCGGACGAGATCGGGCGCTTAGAGAGCGGTGTGGCCGTAAGCTGCATTTGACATCATCAACAGCTCTTAAAAACGCTAGAGAAGCAGAATGCATGACACTTGCTAAGAAGAAGATAAATGTGTCAAAGTACAAAGTACTATAACTGTACTGGTCTGTTACGCCCCTGTCTAGGGGGTCAGGGTGCAACATACAAAGATAAATTAGCATTTTCCCTCTCCGATCCCCAAACCAAAATCCAGGATCGAGATGTTCCAACAGAATGATATTTATTTTAAACGAAAGAAAGTGTCAAACAAAACATGACACTACAACTCAGGGCGAACCAAGGCCAACATAATAAACAAAATAAGCCATTTCCCACAGAAAGTGCTAGCTAGCCTGATAGAAATAAACAAACCAAAAGACAGACGCTAACCCTAACTCCCTAATGTGAAAACAAGAGAAAACAATCAAAAGAAAATGGCTGTTCACCCCTACAGATTTAATACTATTTACAAAATATACAATTTATAAACAAAACCACGGCACAAAACCTAACAATTCAAAAATGCTAAATAAGGTTTGGAAACCAAGAACAGCAAACAGGTGCTGATGCCAGAAAGAGCCTCGCTAGCTGTTGGGAACAGTACTTTTAAAACTCCAGGAAGTGTAGGATGGACAAATCAGCTTCCTGTACTGCCCCCCAATCCGGCCAATCAGGCAGGGCACCTATAAGAACAAGAAAATAAAAACAACACATATGGCAAGGACCGTAACATGGTCTACTAGTAATGAAGCACGATGGTTGGCAAACCAATAAAGTAGCAAAACAGCAATGAAAGAACAAAATTTGATGAAAATATAGAACAATTTCTATGAATAAATAGGCAGTAACACCAGCTTGTGCTGCCCGTAAACCCAAGCAAAAAAGCTTACAGCACCTGGTATTCCCAGGCGATCTTCCTACCAAGTACTAACCAGGCCCGGCTCTATTTGGCTGCCGAGATCGGGCGAGATCGGGCGCTTAGAGAGCGGTGTGGTCGTATGCTGCATTTGACATCATCAACAGCTCTTAAAAACGCTGGAGAAGCAGAATGCATGACACTTGCTAAGAAGAAGATAAATGTGGCAAAGTACAAAGTACTATAACTGTACTGGTCTGTTACGCCCCTGTCTAGGGTGTCAGGGTGCAACATACAAAGATAAATTAGCATGTTCCCTCTCCGATCCCCAAACCAAAATCCAGGATCGAGATGTTCCAACAGAATGTTATTTATTTTAAACGAAAGAAAGTGTCAAACAAAACATGACACTACAACTCAGGGCGAACCAAGGCCAACATAACAAACAAAATAAGCCATTTCCCACAGAAAGTGCTAGCTAGCCTGATAGAAATAAACAAACCAAAAGACAGTCGCTAACCCTAACTCCCTAATGTGAAAACAGTCCAAAGAAAATGGCAGTTCACCCCTACAGATTTAATACTATTTACAAAATATACAATTTATAAACAAAACCACGGCACAAAACCTAACAATTCAAAAATGCTAAATAAGGTTTGGAAACCAAGAACAGCAAACAGGTGCTGATGCCAGAAAGAGCCTCGCTAGCTGTTGGGAACCGTACTTTTAAAACTCCAGGAAGTGTAGGATGGACCAATCAGCTTCCTGTACTGCCCCCCAATCCGGCCAATCAGGCAGGGCACCTATAAGAACAAGAAAATAAAAACAACACATATGGCCAGGACCGTAACATGGTCTACTAGTAATGAAGCACGATGGTTGGCAAACCAATAAAGTAGCAAAACAGCAATGAAAGAACAAAATTTGATGAAAATATAGAACAATTTCTATGAATAAATAGGCAGTAACACCAGCTTGTGCTGCCCGTAAACCCAAGCAAAGAAGCTTACAGCACGTAGTATTCCCAGGCGGTCTTCCTACCAAGTACTAACAAGGCCCGGCCCTATTTGGCTGCCGAGATCGGACGGGATCGGGCGCTTAGAGAGCGGTGTGGCCGTAAGCTGCATTTGACATCATCAACAGCTCTTAAAAACGCTGGAGAAGCAGAATGCATGACACTTGCTAAGAAGAAGATAAATGTGGCAAAGTACAAAGTACTATAACTGTACTGGTCTGTTACGCCCCTGTCTAGGGGGTCAGGGTGCAACATACAAAGATAAATTAGCATGTTCCCTCTCCGATCCCCAAACCAAAATCCAGGATCGAGATGTTCCAACAGAATGATATTTATTTTAAACGAAAGAAAGTGTCAAACAAAACATGACACTACAACTCAGGGCGAACCAAGGCCAACATAATAAACAAAATAAGCCATTTCCCACAGAAAGTGCTAGCTAGCCTGATAGAAATAAACAAACCAAAAGATAGTCGCTAACCCTAACTCCCTAATGTGAAAACAAGAGAAAACAATCAAAAGAAAATGGCTGTTCACCCCTACAGATTTAATACTATTTACAAAATATACAATTTATAAACAAAACCACGGCACAAAACCTAACAATTCAAAAATGCTAAATAAGGTTTGGAAACCAAGAACAGCAAACAGGTGCTGCTGCCAGAAAGAGCCTCGCTAGCTGTTGGGAACCGTACTTTTAAAACTCCAGGAAGTGTAGGATGGACCAATCAGCTTCCTGTACTTCCCCCAAATCCGGCCAATCAGGCAGGGCACCTATAAGAACAACAAAATAAAAACAACACATATGGCCAGGACCGTAACATGGTCTACTAGTAATGAAGCACGATGGTTGACAAACCAATAAAGTAGCAAAACAGCAATGAAAGAAAAAAATTTGATGAAAATATAGAACAATTTCTATGAATTAATAGGCAGTAACACCAGCTTGTGCTGCCCGTAAACCCAAGCAAAAAAGCTTACAGCACCTGGTATTCCCAGGCGGTCTTCCTACCAAGTACTAACCAGGCCCGGCTCTATTTGGCTGCCGAGATCGGACGAGATCAGGCGCTTAGAGAGCGGTGTGGCCGTAAGCTGCATTTGACATCATCAACAGCTCTTAAAAACGCTGGAGAAGCAGAATGCATGACACTTGCTAAGAAGAAGATAAATGTGGCAAAGTACAAAGTACTATAACTGTACTGGTCTGTTACGCCCCTGTCTAGGGGGTCAGGGTGCAACATACAAAGATAAATTAGCATGTTCCCTCTCCAATCCCCAAACCAAAATCCAGGATCGAGATGTTCCAACAGAATGATATTTATTTTAAACGAAAGAAAGTGTCAAACAAAACATGACACTACAACTCAGGGCGAACCAAGGCCAACATAATAAACAAAATAAGCCATTTCCCACAGAAAGTGCTAGCTAGCCTGATAGAAATAAACAAACCAAAAGACAGTCGCTAACCCTAACTCCCTAATGTGAAAACAAGATAAAACAATCAAAAGAAAATGGCAGTCCACCCCTACAGATTTAATACTATTTACAAAATATACAATTTATAAACAAAACCACGGCACAAAACCTAACAATTCAAAAATGCTAAATAAGGTTTGGAAAGCAAGAACAGCAAACAGGTGCTGCTGCCAGAAAGAGCCTCGCTAGCTGTTGGGAACCGTACTTTTAAAACTCCAGGAAGTGTAGGATGGACCAATCAGCTTCCTGTACTTCCCCCAAATCCGGCCAATCAGGCAGGGCACCTATAAGAACAAGAAAATAAAAACAACACATATGGCCAGGACCGTAACATGGTCTACTAGTAATGAAGCACGATGGTTGACAAACCAATAAAGTAGCAAAACAGCAATGAAAGAACAAAATTTGATGAAAATATAGAACAATTTCTATGAATAAATAGGCAGTAACACCAGCTTGTGCTGCCCGTAAACCCAAGCAAAAAAGCTTACAGCACCTGGTATTCCCAGGCGGTCTTCCTACCAAGTACTAACCAGGCCCGGCTCTATTTGGCTGCCGAGATCGGACGAGATAGGGCACTTAGAGAGCGGTGTGGCCGTAAGCTGCATTCGACATCATCAACAGCTCTTAAAAACGCTGGAGAAGCAGAATGCATGACACTTGCTAAGAAGAAGATAAATGTGGCAAAGTACAAAGTACTATAACTGTACTGGTCTGTTACGCCCCTGTCTACGGGGTCAAGGTGCAACATACAAAGATAAATTAGCATGTTCCCTCTCCGATCCCCAAACCAAAATCCAGGATCGAGATGTTCCAACAGAATGATATTTATTTTAAACGAAAGAAAGTGTCAAACAAAACATGACACTACAACTCAGGGCGAACCAAGGCCAACATAATAAACAAAATAAGCCATTTCCCACAGAAAGTGCTAGCTAGCCTGATAGAAATAAACAAACCAAAAGACAGTCGCTAACCCTAACTCCCTAATGTGAAAACAGTCCAAAGAAAATGGCAGTTCACCCCTACAGATTTAATACTATTTACAAAATATACAATTTATAAACAAAACCACGGCACAAAACCTAACAATTCAAAAATGCTAAATAAGGTTTGGAAAGCAAGAACAGCAAACAGGTGCTGATGCCAGAAAGAGCCTCGCTAGCTGTTGGGAACCGTACTTTTAAAACTCCAGGAAGTGTAGGATGGACCAATCAGCTTCCTGTACTGCCCCCCAATCTGGCCAATCAGGCAGGGCACCTATAAGAACAAGAAAATAAAAACAACACATATGGCCAGGACCGTAACATGGTCTACTAGTAATGAAGCACGATGGTTGGCAAACCAATAAAGTAGCAAAACAGCAATGAAAGAACAAAATTTGATGAAAATATAGAACAATTTCAATGACTAAATAGGCAGTAACACCAGCTTGTGCTGCCCGTAAACCCAAGCAAAGAAGCTTACAGCACGTAGTATTCCCAGGCGGTCTTCCTACCAAGTACTAACAAGGCCCGGCCCTATTTGGCTGCCCCAGATCGGACGGGATCGGGCGCTTAGAGAGCGGTGTGGCCGTAAGCTGCATTTGACATCATCAACAGCTCTTAAAAACGCTGGAGAAGCAGAATGCATGACACTTGCTAAGAAGAAGATAAATGTGGCAAAGTACAAAGTACTATAACTGTACTGGTCTGTTACGCCCCTGTCTAGGGGGTCAGGGTGCAACATACAAAGATAAATTAGCATGTTCCCTCTCCGATCCCCAAACCAAAATCCAGGGTCGAGATGTTCCAACAGAATGATATTTATTTTAAACGAAAGAAAGTGTCAAACAAAACATGACACTACAACTCAGGGCGAACCAAGGCCAACATAATAAACAAAATAAGCCATTTCCCACAGAAAGTGCTAGCTAGCCTGATAGAAATAAACAAACCAAAAGACAGTCGCTAACCTTAACTCCCTAATGTGAAAACAAGAGAAAACAATCAAAAGAAAATGGCAGTCCACCCCTACAGATTTAATACTATTTACAAAATATACAATTTATAAACAAAACCACGGCACAAAACCTAACAATTCAAAAATGCTAAATAAGGTTTGGAAAGCAAGAACAGCAAACAGGTGCTGCTGCCAGAAACAGCCTCGCTAGCTGTTGGGAACCGTACTTTTAAAACTCCAGGAAGTGTAGGATGGACCAATCAGCTACCTGTACTTCCCCCAAATCCGGCCAATCAGGCAGGGCACCTATAAGAACAACAAAATAAAAACAACACATATGGCCAGGACCGTAACATGGTCTACTAGTAATGAAGCACGATGGTTGACAAACCAATAAAGTAGCAAAACAGCAATGAAAGAACAAAATTTGATGAAAATATAGAACAATTTCTATGAATAAATAGGCAGTAACACCAGCTTGTGCTGCCCGTAAACCCAAGCAAAAAAGCTTACAGCACCTGGTATTCCCAGGCGGTCTTCTTACCAACTACTAACCAGGCCCGGCTCTATTTGGCTGCCGAGATCGGACGAGATCGGGCGCTTAGAGAGCGGTGTGGCCGTAAGCTGCATTTGACATCATCAACAGCTCTTAAAAACGTTGGAGAAGCAGAATGCATGAAACTTGCTAAGAAGAAGATAAATGTGGCAAAGTACAAAGTACTACAACTGTACTGGTCTGTTACGCCCCTGTCCAGGGGGTCAGGGTGCAACATACAAAGATAAATTAGCATGTTCCCTCTCCGATCCTCAAACCAAAATCCAGGATTGAGATGTTCCAACAGAATGATATTTATTTTAAACGAAAGAAAGTGTCAAACAAAACATGACACTACAACTCAGGGTGAACCAAGGCCAACATAATAAACAAAATAAGCCATTTCCCACAGAAAGTGCTAGCTAGCCTGATAGAAATAAACAAACCAAAAGACAGTCGCTAACCCTAACTCCCTAATGTGAAAACAAGAGAAAACAATCAAAAGAAAATGGCTGTTCACCCCTACAGATTTAATACTATTTACAAAATATACAATTTATAAACAAAACCACGGCACAAAACCTAACAATTCAAAAATGCTAAATAAGGTTTGGAAACCAAGAACAGCAAACAGGTGCTGATGCCAGAAAGAGCCTCGCTAGCTGTTGGGAACAGTACTTTTAAAACTCCAGGAAGTGTAGGATGGACAAATCAGCTTCCTGTACTGCCCCCCAATCCGGCCAATCAGGCAGGGCACCTATAAGAACAAGAAAATAAAAACAACACATATGGCAAGGACCGTAACATGGTCTACTAGTAATGAAGCACGATGGTTGGCAAACCAATAAAGTAGCAAAACAGCAATGAAAGAACAAAATTTGATGAAAATATAGAACAATTTCTATGAATAAATAGGCAGTAACACCAGCTTGTGCTGCCCGTAAACCCAAGCAAAAAAGCTTACAGCACCTGGTATTCCCAGGCGGTCTTCCTACCAAGTACTAACCAGGCCCGGCTCTATTTGGCTGCCGAGATCGGACGAGATCGGGCGCTTAGAGAGCGGTGTGGCCGTAAGCTGCATTTGACATCATCAACAGCTCTTAAAAACGCTGGAGAAGCAGAATGCATGACACTTGCTAAGAAGAAGATAAATGTGGCAAAGTACAAATTACTATAACTGTACTGGTCTGTTACGCCCCTGTCTAGGGGGTCAGGGTGCAACATACAAAGATAAATTAACATGTTCCCTCTCCGATCCCCAAACCAAAATCCAGGATCGAGATGTTCCAACAGAATGATATTTATTTTAAACGAAAGAAAGTGTCAAACAAAAATTGACACAACAACTCAGGGCGAACCAAGGCCAACATAATAAACAAAATAAGCCATTTCCCACAGAAAGTGCTAGCTAGCCTGATAGAAATAAACAAACCAAAAGACAGTCGCTAACCTTAACTCCCTAATGTGAAAACAAGAGAAAACAATCAAAAGAAAATGGCAGTCCACCCCTACAGATTTAATACTATTTACAAAATATACAATTTATAAACAAAACCACGGCACAAAACCTAACAATTCAAAAATGCTAAATAAGGTTTGGAAAGCAAGAACAGCAAACAGGTGCTGCTGCCAGAAAGAGCCTCGCTAGCTGTTGGGAACCGTACTTTTAAAACTCCAGGAAGTGTAGGATGGACCAATCAGCTTCCTGTACTTCCCCCAAATCCGGCCAATCAGGCAGGGCACCTATAAGAACAAGAAAATAAAAACAACACATATGGCCAGGACCGTAACATGGTCTACTAGTAATGAAGCACGATGGTTGGCAAACCAATAAAGTAGCAAAACAGCAATGAAAGAACAAAATTTGATGAAAATATAGAACAATTTCTATGAATAAATAGGCAGTAACACCAGCTTGTGCTGCCCGTAAACCCAAGCAAAAAAGCTTACAGCACCTGGTATTCCCAGGCGATCTTCCTACCAAGTACTAACCAGGCCCGGCTCTATTTGGCTGCCGAGATCGGGCGAGATCGGGCGCTTAGAGAGCGGTGTGGTCGTATGCTGCATTTGACATCATCAACAGCTCTTAAAAACGCTGGAGAAGCAGAATGCATGACACTTGCTAAGAAGAAGATAAATGTGGCAAAGTACAAAGTACTATAACTGTACTGGTCTGTTACGCCCCTGTCTAGGGTGTCAGGGTGCAACATACAAAGATAAATTAGCATGTTCCCTCTCCGATCCCCAAACCAAAATCCAGGATCGAGATGTTCCAACAGAATGTTATTTATTTTAAACGAAAGAAAGTGTCAAACAAAACATGACACTACAACTCAGGGCGAACCAAGGCCAACATAACAAACAAAATAAGCCATTTCCCACAGAAAGTGCTAGCTAGCCTGATAGAAATAAACAAACCAAAAGACAGTCGCTAACCCTAACTCCCTAATGTGAAAACAGTCCAAAGAAAATGGCAGTTCACCCCTACAGATTTAATACTATTTACAAAATATACAATTTATAAACAAAACCACGGCACAAAACCTAACAATTCAAAAATGCTAAATAAGGTTTGGAAACCAAGAACAGCAAACAGGTGCTGATGCCAGAAAGAGCCTCGCTAGCTGTTGGGAACCGTACTTTTAAAACTCCAGGAAGTGTAGGATGGACCAATCAGCTTCCTGTACTGCCCCCCAATCCGGCCAATCAGGCAGGGCACCTATAAGAACAAGAAAATAAAAACAACACATATGGCCAGGACCGTAACATGGTCTACTAGTAATGAAGCACGATGGTTGGCAAACCAATAAAGTAGCAAAACAGCAATGAAAGAACAAAATTTGATGAAAATATAGAACAATTTCTATGAATAAATAGGCAGTAACACCAGCTTGTGCTGCCCGTAAACCCAAGCAAAGAAGCTTACAGCACGTAGTATTCCCAGGCGGTCTTCCTACCAAGTACTAACAAGGCCCGGCCCTATTTGGCTGCCGAGATCGGACGGGATCGGGCGCTTAGAGAGCGGTGTGGCCGTAAGCTGCATTTGACATCATCAACAGCTCTTAAAAACGCTGGAGAAGCAGAATGCATGACACTTGCTAAGAAGAAGATAAATGTGGCAAAGTACAAAGTACTATAACTGTACTGGTCTGTTACGCCCCTGTCTAGGGGGTCAGGGTGCAACATACAAAGATAAATTAGCATGTTCCCTCTCCGATCCCCAAACCAAAATCCAGGATCGAGATGTTCCAACAGAATGATATTTATTTTAAACGAAAGAAAGTGTCAAACAAAACATGACACTACAACTCAGGGCGAACCAAGGCCAACATAATAAACAAAATAAGCAATTTCCCACAGAAAGTGCTAGCTAGCCTGATAGAAATAAACAAACCAAAAGATAGTCGCTAACCCTAACTCCCTAATGTGAAAACAAGAGAAAACAATCAAAAGAAAATGGCTGTTCACCCCTACAGATTTAATACTATTTACAAAATATACAATTTATAAACAAAACCACGGCACAAAACCTAACAATTCAAAAATGCTAAATAAGGTTTGGAAACCAAGAACAGCAAACAGGTGCTGCTGCCAGAAAGAGCCTCGCTAGCTGTTGGGAACCGTACTTTTAAAACTCCAGGAAGTGTAGGATGGACCAATCAGCTTCCTGTACGTCCCCCAAATCCGGCCAATCAGGCAGGGCACCTATAAGAACAACAAAATAAAAACAACACATATGGCCAGGACCGTAACATGGTCTACTAGTAATGAAGCACGATGGTTGACAAACCAATAAAGTAGCAAAACAGCAATGAAAGAAAAAAATTTGATGAAAATATAGAACAATTTCTATGAATTAATAGGCAGTAACACCAGCTTGTGCTGCCCGTAAACCCAAGCAAAAAAGCTTACAGCACCTGGTATTCCCAGGCGGTCTTCCTACCAAGTACTAACCAGGCCCGGCTCTATTTGGCTGCCGAGATCGGACGAGATCAGGCGCTTAGAGAGCGGTGTGGCCGTAAGCTGCATTTGACATCATCAACAGCTCTTAAAAACGCTGGAGAAGCAGAATGCATGACACTTGCTAAGAAGAAGATAAATGTGGCAAAGTACAAAGTACTATAACTGTACTGGTCTGTTACGCCCCTGTCTAGGGGGTCAGGGTGCAACATACAAAGATAAATTAGCATGTTCCCTCTCCAATCCCCAAACCAAAATCCAGGATCGAGATGTTCCAACAGAATGATATTTATTTTAAACGAAAGAAAGTGTCAAACAAAACATGACACTACAACTCAGGGCGAACCAAGGCCAACATAATAAACAAAATAAGCCATTTCCCACAGAAAGTGCTAGCTAGCCTGATAGAAATAAACAAACCAAAAGACAGTCGCTAACCCTAACTCCCTAATGTGAAAACAAGATAAAACAATCAAAAGAAAATGGCAGTCCACCCCTACAGATTTAATACTATTTACAAAATATACAATTTATAAACAAAACCACGGCACAAAACCTAACAATTCAAAAATGCTAAATAAGGTTTGGAAAGCAAGAACAGCAAACAGGTGCTGCTGCCAGAAAGAGCCTCGCTAGCTGTTGGGAACCGTACTTTTAAAACTCCAGGAAGTGTAGGATGGACCAATCAGCTTCCTGTACTTCCCCCAAATCCGGCCAATCAGGCAGGGCACCTATAAGAACAAGAAAATAAAAACAACACATATGGCCAGGACCGTAACATGGTCTACTAGTAATGAAGCACGATGGTTGACAAACCAATAAAGTAGCAAAACAGCAATGAAAGAACAAAATTTGATGAAAATATAGAACAATTTCTATGAATAAATAGGCAGTAACACCAGCTTGTGCTGCCCGTAAACCCAAGCAAAAAAGCTTACAGCACCTGGTATTCCCAGGCGGTCTTCCTACCAAGTACTAACCAGGCCCGGCTCTATTTGGCTGCCGAGATCGGACGAGATAGGGCACTTAGAGAGCGGTGTGGCCGTAAGCTGCATTCGACATCATCAACAGCTCTTAAAAACGCTGGAGAAGCAGAATGCATGACACTTGCTAAGAAGAAGATAAATGTGGCAAAGTACAAAGTACTATAACTGTACTGGTCTGTTACGCCCCTGTCTACGGGGTCAAGGTGCAACATACAAAGATAAATTAGCATGTTCCCTCTCCGATCCCCAAACCAAAAT
>NW_027125352.1:0-67000 GCF_033026475.1 Channa argus
ATTTATCTTCTTCTTAGCAAGTGTCATGCATTCTGCTTCTCCAGCGTTTTTAAGAGCTGTTGATGATGTCAAATGCAGCTTACGGCCACACCGCTCTCTAAGCGCCCGATATCGCCCGATCTCGGCAGCCAAATAGAGCTGGGCCTGGTTAGTACTTGGTAGGAAGACCGCCTGGGAATACCAGGTGCTGTAAGCTTTTTTGCTTGGGTTTACGGGCAGCTCAAGCTGGTGTTACTGCCTATTTATTCATAGAAATTGTTCTATATTTTCATCAAATTTTGTTCTTTCATTGCTGTTTTGCTACTTTATTGGTTTGTCAACCATCGTGCTTCATTACTAGTAGACCATGTTACGGTCCTGGCCATATGTGTTGTTTTTATTTTCTTGTTCTTATAGGTGCCCTGCCTGATTGGCCGGATTTGGGGGAAGTACAGGAAGCTGATTGGTCCATCCTACACTTCCTGGAGTTTTAAAAGTACGGTTCCCAACAGCTAGCGAGGCTCTTTCTGGCAGTAGCACCTGTTTGCTGTTCTTGGTTTCCAAATCTTATTTAGCATTTTTGAATTGTTAGGTTTTGTGCCGTGGTTTTGTTTATAAATTGTATATTTTGTAAATAGTATTAAATCTGTAGGGGTGGACTGCCATTTTCTTTTGATTGTTTTCTCTTGTTTTCACATTAGGGAGTTAGGGTTAGCGACTATCTTTTGGTTTGTTTATTTCTATCAGGCTAGCTAGCGCTTTCTGTGGGAAATGGCTTATTTTGTTTATTATGTTGGCCTTGGTTCGCCCTGAGTTGTAGTGTCATGTTTTGTTTGACACTTTCTTTCGTTTAAAATAAATATCATTCTGTTGGAACATCTCGATCCTGGATTTTGGTTTGGGGATCGGAGAGGGAACATGCTAATTTATCTTTGTATGTTGCACCCTGAGCCCCTAGACAGGGGCGTAACA
The DNA here is from genome assembly GCF_033026475.1 of Channa argus. Classification (NCBI taxonomy): domain Eukaryota; kingdom Metazoa; phylum Chordata; class Actinopteri; order Anabantiformes; family Channidae; genus Channa; species Channa argus. The sequence goes on from NW_027125352.1 coordinate 952, forward strand.
GACCAGTACAGTTATAGTACTTTGTACTTTGCCACATTTATCTTCTTCTTAGCAAGTTTCATGCATTCTGCTTCTCCAGCGTTTTTAAGAGCTGTTGATGATGTCAAATGCAGCTTACGGCCACACCGCTCTCTACGCGCCCGATCTCGGCAGCCAAATAGAGCCGGGCCTGGTTAGTACTTGGTAGGAAGACCGCCTGGGAATACCAGGTGCTGTAAGCTTTTTTGCTTGGGTTTACGGGCAGCACAAGCTGGTGTTACTGCCTATTTATTCATAGAAATTGTTCTATATTTTCATCAAATTTTGTTCTTTCATTGCTGTTTTGCTACTTTATTGGTTTGCCAACCATCGTGCTTCATTACTAGTAGACCATGTTACGGTCCTGGCCATATGTGTTGTTTTTATTTTCTTGTTCTCATAGGTGCCCTGCCTGATTGGCCGGATTTGGGGGCAGTACAGGAAGCTGATTGGTCCATCCTACACTTCCTGGAGTTTTAAAAGTACGGTTCCCAACAGCTAGCGAGGCTTATTCTCACATCAGCACCTGTTTGCTGTTCTTGGTTTCCAAACCTTATTTAGCATTTTTGAATTGTTAGGTTTTGTGCCGTGGTTTTGTTTATAAATTGTATATTTTGTAAATAGTATTAAATCTGTAGGGGTGGACTGCCATTTTCTTTTGATTGTTTTCTCTTGTTTTCACATTAGGGAGTTAGGGTTAGCGACTGTCTTTTGGTTTGTTTATTTCTATCAGGCTAGCTAGCACTTTCTGTGGGAAATGGCTTATTTTGTTTATTATGTTGGCCTTGGTTCGCCCTGAGTTGTAGTGTCATGTTTTGTTTGACACTTTCTTTCGTTTAAAATAAATATCATTCTGTTGGAACATCTCGATCCTGGATTTTGGTTTGGGGATCGGAGAGGGAACATGCAAATTTATCTTTGTATGTTTCACCCTGACCCCCTTGACAGGGGCGTAACAGACCAGTACAGTTATAGTACTTTGTACTTTGCCACATTTATCTTCTTCTTAGCAAGTGTCATGCATTTTGCTTCTCTAGCGTTTTTAAGAGCTGTTGATGATGTCAAATGCAGCTTACGGCCACACCGCTCTCTAAGCGCTCGATCTCGTCCGATCTCGGCAGCCAAATAGAGCCGGGCCTGGTTAGTACTTGGTAGGAAGACCGCCTGGGAATACCAGGTGCTGTAAGCTTTTTTGCTGGGGTTTACGGGCAGCACAAGCTGGTGTTACTGCCTATTTATTCATAGAAATTGTTCTATATTTTCATCAAATTTTGTTCTTTCATTGCTGTTTTGCTACTTTATTGGTTTGCCAACCATCGTGCTTCATTACTAGTAGACCATGTTACGGTCCTGGCCATATGTGTTGTTTTTATTTTCTTGTTCTTATAGGTGCCCTGCCTGATTGGCCGGATTGGGGGGCAGTACAGGAAGCTGATTGGTCCATCCTACACTTCCTGGAGTTTTAAAAGTACGGTTCCCAACAGCTAGCGAGGCTTATTCTCACATCAGCACCTGTTTGCTGTTCTTGGTTTCCAAACCTTATTTAGCATTTTTGAATTGTTAGGTTTTGTGCCGTGGTTTTGTTTATAAATTGTATATTTTGTAAATAGTATTAAATCTGTAGGGGTGGACTGCCATTTTCTTTTGATTGTTTTCACATTAGGGAGTTAGGGTTAGCGACTGTCTTTTGGTTTGTTTATTTCTATCAGGCTAGCTAGCACTTTCTGTGGGAAATGGCTTATTTTGTTTATTATGTTGGCCTTGGTTCGCCCTGAGTTGTAGTGTCATGTTTTGTTTGACACTTTCTTTCGTTTAAAATAAATATCATTCTGTTGGAACATCTCGATCCTGGATTTTGGTTTGGGGATCGGAGAGGGAACATTCTAATTTATCTTTGTATGTTGCACCCTGAGCCCCTAGACAGGGGCGTAACAGACCAGTACAGTTATAGTACTTTGTACTTTGCCACATTTATCTTCTTCTTAGCAAGTGTCATGCATTCTGCTTCTCCAGCGTTTTTAAGAGCTGTTGATGATGTCAAATGCAGCTTACGGCCACACCGCTCTCTAAGCGCCCGATATCGCCCGATCTCGGCAGCCAAATAGAGCTGGGCCTGGTTAGTACTTGGTAGGAAGACCGCCTGGGAATACCAGGTGCTGTAAGCTTTTTTGCTTGGGTTTACGGGCAGCTCAAGCTGGTGTTTCTGCCTATTTATTCATAGAAATTGTTCTATATTTTCATCAAATTTTGTTCTTTCATTGCTGTTTTGCTACTTTATTGGTTTGTCAACCATCGTGCTTCATTACTAGTAGACCATGTTACGGTCCTGGCCATATGTGTTGTTTTTATTTTCTTGTTCTTATAGGTGCCCTGCCTGATTGGCCGGATTTGGGGGAAGTACAGGAAGCTGATTGGTCCATCCTACACTTCCTGGAGTTTTAAAAGTACGGTTCCCAACAGCTAGCGAGGCTCTTTCTGGCAGTAGCACCTGTTTGCTGTTCTTGGTTTCCAAATCTTATTTAGCATTTTTGAATTGTTAGGTTTTGTGCCGTGGTTTTGTTTATAAATTGTATATTTTGTAAATAGTATTAAATCTGTAGGGGTGGACTGCCATTTTCTTTTGATTGTTTTCTCTTGTTTTCACATTAGGGAGTTAGGGTTAGCGACTATCTTTTGGTTTGTTTATTTCTATCAGGCTAGCTAGCGCTTTCTGTGGGAAATGGCTTATTTTGTTTATTATGTTGGCCTTGGTTCGCCCTGAGTTGTAGTGTCATGTTTTGTTTGACACTTTCTTTCGTTTAAAATAAATATCATTCTGTTGGAACATCTCGATCCTGGATTTTGGTTTGGGGATCGGAGAGGGAACATGCTAATTTATCTTTGTATGTTGCACCCTGAGCCCCTAGACAGGGGCGTAACAGACCAGTACAGTTATAGTACTTTGTACTTTGCCACACTTATCTTCTTCTTAGCAAGTGTCATGCATTCTGCTTCTCCAGCGTTTTTAAGAGCTGTTGATGATGTCAAATGCAGCTTACGGCCACACCGCTCTCTAAGCGCCCGATCTCGCCCGATCTCGGCAGCCAAATAGAGCCGGGCCTGGTTAGTACTTGGTAGGAAGACCGCCTGGGAATACCAGGTGCTGTAAGCTTTTTTGCTTGGGTTTACGGGCAGCTCAAGCTGGTGTTACTGCATATTTATTCATAGAAATTGTTCTATATTTTCATCAAATTTTGTTCTTTCATTGCTGTTTTGCTACTTTATTGGTTTGTCAACCATCGTGCTTCATTACTAGTAGACCATGTTACGGTCCTGGCCATATGTGTTGTTTTTATTTTGTTGTTCTTATAGGTGCCCTGCCTGATTGGCCGGATTTGGGGGAAGTACAGGAAGCTGATTGGTCCATCCTACACTTCCTGGAGTTTTAAAAGTACGGTTCCCAACAGCTAGCGAGGCTTATTCTGGCATCAGCACCTGTTTGCTGTTCTTGGTTTCCAAACCTTATTTAGCATTTTTGAATTGTTAGGTTTTGTGCCGTGGTTTTGTTTATAAATTGTATATTTTGTAAATAGTATTAAATCTGTAGGGGTGGACTGCCATTTTCTTTTGATTGTTTTCTCTTGTTTTCACATTAGGGAGTTAGGGTTAGCGACTGTCTTTTGGTTTGTTTATTTCTATCAGGCTAGCTAGCACTTTCTGTGGGAAATGGCTTATTTTGTTTATTATGTTGGCCTTGGTTCGCCCTGAGTTGTAGTGTCATGTTTTGTTTGACACTTTCTTTCGTTTAAAATAAATATCATTCTGTTGGAACATCTCGATCCTGGATTTTGGTTTGGGGATCGGAGAGGGAACATGCTAATTTATCTTTGTATGTTGCACCCTGAGCCCCTAGACAGGGGCGTAACAGACCAGTACAGTTATAGTACTTTGTACTTTGCCACATTTATTTTCTTCTTAGCAAGTGTCATGCATTCTGCTTCTCCAGCGTTTTTAAGAGCTGTTGATGATGTCAAATGCAGCTTACGGCCACACCGCTCTCTAAGCGCCCGATCTCGCCCGATCTCGGCAGCCAAATAGAGCCAGGCCTGGTTAGTACTTGGTAGGAAGACCGCCTGGGAATACCAGGTGCTGTAAGCTTTTTGCTTGGGTTTACGGGCAGCACAAGCTGGTGTTACTGCCTATTTATTCATAGAAATTGTTCTATATTTTCATCAAATTTTGTTCTTTCATTGCTGTTTTGCTACTTTATTGGTTTGCCAACCATCGTGCTTCATTACTAGTAGACCATGTTACGGTCCTGGCCATATGTGTTGTTTTTATTTTCTTGTTCTTATAGGTGCCCTGCCTGATTGGCCGGATTTGGGGGAAGTACAGGAAGCTGATTGGTCCATCCTACACTTCCTGGAGTTTTAAAAGTACGGTTCCCAACAGCTAGCGAGGCTCTTTCTGGCAGTAGCACCTGTTTGCTGTTCTTGGTTTCCAAATCTTATTTAGCATTTTTGAATTGTTAGGTTTTGTGCCGTGGTTTTGTTTATAAATTGTATATTTTGTAAATAGTATTAAATCTGTAGGGGTGGACTGCCATTTTCTTTTGATTGTTTTCTCTTGTTTTCACATTAGGGAGTTAGGGTTAGCGACTGTCTTTTGGTTTGTTTATTTCTATCAGGCTAGCTAGCGCTTTCTGTGGGAAATGGCTTATTTTGTTTATTATGTTGGCCTTGGTTCGCCCTGAGTTGTAGTGTCATGTTTTGTTTGACACTTTCTTTCGTTTAAAATAAATATCATTCTGTTGGAACATCTCAATCCTGGATTTTGGTTTGAGGATCGGAGAGGGAACATGCAAATTTATCTTTGTATGTTTCACCCTGACCCCCTAGACAGGGGCGTAACAGACCAGTACAGTTATAGTACTTTGTACTTTGCCACATTTATCTTCTTCTTAGCAAGTGTCATGCATTCTGCTTCTCCAGCGTTTTTAAGAGCTGTTGATGATGTCAAATGCAGCTTACGGCCACACCGCTCTCTAAGCGCCCGATCTCGTCCGATCTCGGCAGCCAAATAGAGCCGGGCCTGGTTAGTACTTGGTAGGAAGACCGCCTGGGAATACCAGGTGCTGTAAGCTTTTTTGCTTGGGTTTACGGGCAGCACAAGCTGGTGTTACTGCCTATTTATTCATAGAAATTGTTCTATATTTTCATCAAATTTTGTTCTTTCATTGCTGTTTTGCTACTTTATTGGTTTGCCAACCATCGTGCTTCATTACTAGTAGACCATGTTACGGTCCTGGCCATATGTGTTGTTTTTATTTTCTTGTTCTTATAGGTGCCCTGCCTGATTGGCCGGATTTGGGGGAAGTACAGGAAGCTGATTGGTCCATCCTACACTTCCTGGAGTTTTAAAAGTACGGTTCCCAACAGCTAGCGAGGCTCTTTCTGGCAGTAGCACCTGTTTGCTGTTCTTGGTTTCCAAATCTTATTTAGCATTTTTGAATTGTTAGGTTTTGTGCCGTGGTTTTGTTTATAAATTGTATATTTTGTAAATAGTATTAAATCTGTAGGGGTAGACTGCCATTTTCTTTTGATTGTTTTCTCTTGTTTTCACATTAGGGAGTTAGGGTTAGCGACTGTCTTTTGGTTTGTTTATTTCTATCAGGCTAGCTAGCACTTTCTGTGGGAAATGGCTTATTTTGTTTATTATGTTGGCCTTGGTTCGCCCTGAGTTGTAGTGTCATGTTTTGTTTGACACTTTCTTTCGTTTAAAATAAATATCATTCTGTTGGAACATCTCGATCCTGGATTTTGGTTTGGGGATCGGAGAGGGAACATGCAAATTTATCTTTGTATGTTTCACCCTGACCCCCTTGACAGGGGCGTAACAGACCAGTACAGTTATAGTACTTTGTACTTTGCCACATTTATCTTCTTCTTAGCAAGTGTCATGCATTCTGCTTCTCCAGCGTTTTTAAGAGCTGTTGATGATGTCAAATGCAGCTTACGGCCACACCGCTCTCTAAGCGCCCGATCTCGTCCGATCTCGGCAGCCAAATAGAGCCGGGCCTGGTTAGTACTTGGTAGGAAGACCGCCTGGGAATACCAGGTGCTGTAAGCTTTTTTGCTTGGGTTTACGGGCAGCACAAGCTGGTGTTACTGCCTATTTATTCATAGAAATTGTTCTATATTTTCATCAAATTTTGTTCTTTCATTGCTGTTTTGCTACTTTATTGGTTTGCCAACCATCGTGCTTCATTACTAGTAGACCATGTTACGGTCCTGGCCATATGTGTTGTTTTTATTTTCTTGTTCTTATAGGTGCCCTGCCTGATTGGCCGGATTTGGGGGCAGTACAGGAAGCTGATTGGTCCATCCTACACTTCCTGGAGTTTTAAAAGTACGGTTCCCAACAGCTAGCGAGGCTCTTTCTGGCATCAGCACCTGTTTGCTGTTCTTGGTTTCCAAACCTTATTTAGCATTTTTGAATTGTTAGGTTTTGTGCCGTGGTTTTGTTTATAAATTGTATATTTTGTAAATAGTATTAAATCTGTAGGGGTGAACTGCCATTTTCTTTGGACTGTTTTCACATTAGGGAGTTAGGGTTAGCGACTGTCTTTTGGTTTGTTTATTTCTATCAGGCTAGCTAGCACTTTCTGTGGGAAATGGCTTATTTTGTTAATTATGTTGGCCTTGGTTCGCCCTGAGTTGTAGTGTCATGTTTTATTTGACACTTTCTTTTGTTTAAAATAAATATCATTCTGTTGGAACATCTCGATCCTGGATTTTGGTTTGGGGATCGGAGAGGGAACATGCTAATTTATCTTTGTATGTTGCACCCTGACCCCCTAGACAGGGGCGTAACAGACCAGTACAGTTATAGTACTTTGTACTTTGCCACATTTATCTTCTTCTTAGCAAGTGTCATGCATTCTGCTTCTCTAGCGTTTTTAAGAGCTGTTGATGATGTCAAATGCAGCTTACGGCCACACCGCTCTCTAAGCGCCCGATCTCGTCCGATCTCGGCAGCCAAATAGAGCCGGGCCTGGTTAGTACTTGGTAGGAAGACCGCCTGGGAATACCAGGTGCTGTAAGCTTTTTTGCTTGGGTTTACGGGCAGCACAAGCTGGTGTTACTGCCTATTTATTCATAGAAATTGTTCTATATTTTCATCAAATTTTGTTCTTTCATTGCTGTTTTGCTACTTTATTGGTTTGCCAACCATCGTGCTTCATTACTAGTAGACCATGTTACGGTCCTGGCCATATGTGTTGTTTTTATTTTCTTGTTCTTATAGGTGCCCTGCCTGATTGGCCGGATTTGGGGGCAGTACAGGAAGCTGATTGGTCCATCCTACACTTCCTGGAGTTTTAAAAGTACGGTTCCCAACAGCTAGCGAGGCTCTTTCTGGCAGTAGCACCTGTTTGCTGTTTTTGGTTTCCAAATCTTATTTAGCATTTTTGAATTGTTAGGTTTTGTGCCGTGGTTTTGTTTATAAATTGTATATTTTGTAAATAGTATTAAATCTGTAGGGGTAGACTGCCATTTTCTTTTGATTGTTTTCTCTTGTTTTCACATTAGGGAGTTAGGGTTAGCGACTGTCTTTTGGTTTGTTTATTTCTATCAGGCTAGCTAGCACTTTCTGTGGGAAATGGCTTATTTTGTTTATTATGTTGGCCTTGGTTCGCCCTGAGTTGTAGTGTCATGTTTTGTTTGACACTTTCTTTCGTTTAAAATAAATATCATTCTGTTGGAACATCTCGTTCCTGGATTTTGGTTTGGGGATCGGAGAGGGAACATGCAAATTTATCTTTGTATGTTTCACCCTGACCCCCTTGACAGGGGCGTAACAGACCAGTACAGTTATAGTACTTTGTACTTTGCCACATTTATCTTCTTTTTAGCAAGTGTTATGCATTCTGCTTCTCTAGCGTTTTTAAGAGCTGTTGATGATGTCAAATGCAGCTTACGGCCACACCGCTCTCTAAGCGCCCGATCTCGTCCGATCTCGGCAGCCAAATAGAGCCGGGCCTGGTTAGTACTTGGTAGGAAGACCGCCTGGGAATACCAGGTGCTTTAAGCTTTTTTGCTTGGGTTTACGGGCAGCACAAGCTGGTGTTACTGCCTATTTATTCATAGAAATTGTTCTATATTTTCATCAAATTTTGTTCTTTCATTGCTGTTTTGCTACTTTATTGGTTTGCCAACCATCGTGCTTCATTACTAGTAGACCATGTTACGGTCCTGGCCATATGTGTTGTTTTTATTTTCTTGTTCTTATAGGTGCCCCTGCCTGATTGGCCGGATTTGGGGGCAGTACAGGAAGCTGATTGGTCCATCCTACACTTCCTGGAGTTTTAAAAGTACGGTTCCCAACAGCTAGCGAGGCTCTTTCTGGCATCAGCACCTGTTTGCTGTTCTTGGTTTCCAAACCTTATTTAGCATTTTTGAATTGTTAGGTTTTGTGCCGTGGTTTTGTTTATAAATTGTATATTTTGTAAATAGTATTAAATCTGTAGGGGTGAACTGCCATTTTCTTTGGACTGTTTTCACATTAGGGAGTTAGGGTTAGCGACTGTCTTTTGGTTTGTTTATTTCTATCAGGCTAGCTAGCACTTTCTGTGGGAAATGGCTTATTTTGTTTATTATGTTGGCCTTGGTTCGCCCTGAGTTGTAGTGTCATGTTTTGTTTGACACTTTCTTTCGTTTAAAATAAATATCATTCTGTTGGAACATCTCAATCCTGGATTTTGGTTTGGGGATCGGAGAGGGAACATGCTAATTTATCTTTGTATGTTGCACCCTGACCCCCTAGACAGGGGCGTAACAGACCAGTACAGTTATAGTACTTTGTACTTTGCCACATTTATCTTCTTCTTAGCAAGTGTCATGCATTCTGCTTCTCCAGCGTTTTTAAGAGCTGTTGATGATGTCAAATGCAGCTTACGGCCACACCGCTCTCTAAGCGCCCGATCTCGTCCGATCTCGGCAGCCAAATAGAGCTGGGCCTGGTTAGTACTTCGTAGGAAGACCGCCTGGGAATACCAGGTTCTGTAAGCTTTTTTGCTTGGGTTTACGGGCAGCACAAGCTGGTGTTACTGCCTATTTATTCATAGAAATTGTTCTATATTTTCATCAAATTTTGTTCTTTCATTGCTGTTTTGCTACTTTATTGGTTTGTCAACCATCGTGCTTCATTACTAGTAGACCATGTTACGGTCCTGGCCATATGTGTTGTTTTTATTTTGTTGTTCTTATAGGTGCCCTGCCTGATTGGCCGGATTTGGGGGAAGTACAGGAAGCTGATTGGTCCATCCTACACTTGCTGGAGTTTTAAAAGTACGGTTCCCAACATCTAGCGAGGCTCTTTCTGGCATCAGCACCTGTTTGCTGTTCTTGGTTTCCAAACCTTATTTAGCATTTTTGAATTGTTAGGTTTTGTGACGTGGTTTTGTTTATAAATTGTATATTTTGTAAATAGTATTAAATCTGTAGGGGTGAACAGCCATTTTCTTTTGATTGTTTTCTCTTGTTTTCACATTAGGGAGTTAGGGTTAGCGACTGTCTTTTGGTTTGTCTATTTCTATCAGGCTAGCTAGCACTTTCTGTGGGAAATGGCTTATTTTGTTTATTATGTTGGCCTTGGTTCGCCCTGAGTTGTAGTGTCATGTTTTGTTTGACACTTTCTTTCGTTTAAAATAAATATCATTCTGTTGGAACATCTCGATCCTGGATTTTGGTTTGGGGATCGGAGAGGGAACATGCTAATTTATCTTTGTATGTTGCACCCTGAGCCCCTAGACAGGGGCGTAACAGACCAGTACAGTTATAGTACTATGTACTTTGCCACATTTATCTTCTTCTTAGCAAGTGTCATGCATTCTGCTTCTCCAGCGTTTTTAAGAGCTGTTGATGATGTCAAATGCAGCTTACGGCCACACCGCTCTCTAAGCGCCCGATCTCGCCCGATCTCGGCAGCCAAATAGAGCTGGGCCTGGTTAGTACTTGGTAGGAAGACCGCCTGGGAATACCAGGTGCTGTAAGCTTTTTTGCTTGGGTTTACGGGCAGCTCAAGCTGGTGTTACTGCCTATTTATTCATAGAAATTGTTCTATATTTTCATCAAATTTTGTTCTTTCATTGCTGTTTTGCTACTTTATTGGTTTGTCAACCATCGTGCTTCATTACTAATAGACCATGTTACGGTCCTGGCCATATGTGTTGTTTTTATTTTCTTGTTCTTATAGGTGCCCTGCCTGATTGGCCGGATTTGGGGGAAGTACAGGAAGCTGATTGGTCCATCCTACACTTCCTGGAGTTTTAAAAGTACGGTTCCCAACAGCTAGCGAGGCTCTTTCTGGCAGTAGCACCTGTTTGCTGTTCTTGGTTTCCAAATCTTATTTAGCATTTTTGAATTGTTAGGTTTTGTGCTGTGGTTTTGTTTATAAATTGTATATTTTGTAAATAGTATTAAATCTGTAGGGGTGGACTGCCATTTTCTTTTGATTGTTTTCTCTTGTTTTCACATTAGGGAGTTAGGGTTAGCGACTATCTTTTGGTTTGTTTATTTCTATCAGGCTAGCTAGCGCTTTCTGTGGGAAATGGCTTTTTTTTTTTATTATGTTGGCCTTGGTTCGCCCTGAGTTGTAGTGTCATGTTTTGTTTGACACTTTCTTTCATTTAAAATAAATATCATTCTGTTGGAACATCTCGATCCTGGATTTTGGTTTGGGGATCGGAGAGGGAACATGCTAATTTATCTTTGTATGTTGCACCCTGAGCCCCTAGACAGGGGCGTAACAGACCAGTACAGTTATAGTACTTTGTACTTTGCCACATTTATCTTCTTCTTAGCAAGTGTCATGCATTCTGCTTCTCCAGCGTTTTTAAGAGCTGTTGATGATGTCAAATGCAGCTTACGGCCACACCGCTCTCTAAGCGCCCGATCTCGCCCGATCTCGGCAGCCAAATAGAGCCGGGCCTGGTTAGTACTTGGTAGGAAGACCGCCTGGGAATACCAGGTGCTGTAAGCTTTTTTGCTTGGGTTTACGGGCAGCTCAAGCTGGTGTTACTGCCTATTTATTCATAGAAATTGTTCTATATTTTCATCAAATTTTGTTCTTTCATTGCTGTTTTGCTACTTTATTGGTTTGTCAACCATCGTGCTTCATTACTAGTAGACCATGTTACGGTCCTGGCCATATGTGTTGTTTTTTTTTTCTTGTTCTTATAGGTGCCCTGCCTGATTGGCCGGATTTGGGGGAAGTACAGGAAGCTGATTGGTCCATCCTACACTTCCTGGAGTTTTAAAAGTACGGTTCCCAACAGCTAGCGAGGCTCTTTCTGGCAGTAGCACCTGTTTGCTGTTCTTGGTTTCCAAATCTTATTTAGCATTTTTGAATTGTTAGGTTTTGTGCCGTGGTTTTGTTTATAAATTGTATATTTTGTAAATAGTATTAAATCTGTAGGGGTGGACTGCCATTTTCTTTTGATTGTTTTCTCTTGTTTTCACATTAGGGAGTTAGGGTTAGCGACTGTCTTTTGGTTTGTTTATTTCTATCAGGCTAGCTAGCACTTTCTGTGGGAAATGGCTTAATTTGTTTATTATGTTGGCCTTGGTTCGCCCTGAGTTGTAGTGTCATGTTTTGTTTGACACTTTCTTTCGTTTAAAATAAATATCATTCTGTTGGAACATCTCGATCCTGGATTTTGGTTTGGGGATCGGAGAGGGAAAATGCCAATTTATCTTTGTATGTTGCACCCTGACCCCCTAGACAGGGGCGTAACAGACCAGTACAGTTATAGTACTTTGTACTTTGCCACATTTATCTTCTTCTTAGCAAGTGTCATGCATTCTGCTTCTCCAGCGTTTTTAAGAGCTGTTGATGATGTCAAATGCAGCTTACGGCCACACCGCTCTCTAAGCGCCCGATCTCGTCCGATCTCGGCAGCCAAATAGAGCCGGGCCTGGTTAGTACTTGGTAGGAAGACCGCCTGGGAATACCAGGTGCTGTAAGCTTTTTTGCTTGGGTTTACGGGCAGCACAAGCTGGTGTTACTGCCTATTTATTCATAGAAATTGTTCTATATTTTCATCAAATTTTGTTCTTTCATTGCTGTTTTGCTACTTTATTGGTTTGCCAACCATCGTGCTTCATTACTAGTAGACCATGTTACGGCCCTGGCCATATGTGTTGTTTTTATTTTCTTGTTCTTATAGGTGCCCTGCCTGATTGGCCGGATTGGGGGGCAGTACAGGAAGCTGATTGGTCCATCCTACACTTCCTGGAGTTTTAAAAGTACGGTTCCCAACAGCTAGCGAGGCTTATTTTGGCATCAGCACCTGTTTGCTGTTCTTGGTTTCCAAACCTTATTTAGCATTTTTGAATTGTTAGGTTTTGTGCCGTGGTTTTGATTATAAATTGTATATTTTGTAAATAGTATTAAATCTGTAGGGGTGAACTGCCATTTTCTTTGGACTGTTTTCACATTAGGGAGTTAAGGTTAGCGACTGTCTATTGATTTGTTTATTTCTATCAGGCTAGCTAGCACTTTCTGTGGGAAATGGCTTATTTTGTTTATTATGTTGGCCTTGGTTCACCCTGAGTTGTAGTGTCATGTTTTATTTGACACTTTCTTTTGTTTAAAATAATTATCATTCTGTTGGAACATCTCGATCCTGGATTTTGGTTTGGGGATCGGAGAGGGAACATTCTAATTTATCTTTGTATGTTGCACCCTGAGCCCCTAGACAGGGGCGTAACAGACCAGTACAGTTATAGTACTTTGTACTTTGCCACATTTATCTTCTTCTTAGCAAGTGTCATGCATTCTGCTTCTCCAGCGTTTTTAAGAGCTGTTGATGATGTCAAATGCAGCTTACGGCCACACCGCTCTCTAAGCGCCCGATCTCGTCCGATCTCGGCAGCCAAATAGAGCCGGGCCTGGTTAGTACTTGGTAGGAAGACCGCCTGGGAATACCAGGTGCTGTAAGCTTTTTTGCTTGGGTTTACGGGCAGCACAAGCTGGTGTTACTGCCTATTTATTCATAGAAATTGTTCTATATTTTCATCAAATTTTGTTCTTTCATTGCTGTTTTGCTACTTTATTGGTTTGCCAACCATCGTGCTTCATTACTAGTAGACCATGTTACGGTCCTGGCCATATGTGTTGTTTTTATTTTCTTGTTCTTATAGGTGCCCTGCCTGATTGGCCGGATTTGGGGGCAGTACAGGAAGCTGATTGGTCCATCCTACACTTCCTGGAGTTTTAAAAGTACGGTTCCCAACAGCTAGCGAGGCTTATTTTGGCATCAGCACCTGTTTGCTGTTCTTGGTTTCCAAACCTTATTTAGCATTTTTGAATTGTTAGGTTTTGTGCCGTGGTTTTGTTTATAAATTGTATATTTTGTAAATAGTATTAAATCTGTAGGGGTGAACTGCCATTTTCTTTGGACTGTTTTCACATTAGGGAGTTAGGGTTAGCGACTGTCTATTGGTTTGTTTATTTCTATCAGGCTAGCTAGCACTTTCTGTGGGAAATGGCTTATTTTGTTTATTATGTTGGCCTTGGTTCACCCTGAGTTGTAGTGTCATGTTTTATTTGACACTTTCTTTTGTTTAAAATAAATATCATTCTTTTGGAACATCTCGATCCTGGATTTTGGTTTGGGGATCGGAGAGGGAACATTCTAATTTATCTTTGTATGTTGCACCCTGACCCCCTAGACAGGGGCGTAACAGACCAGTACAGTTATAGTACTTTGTACTTTGCCACATTTATCTTCTTCTTAGCAAGTGTCATGCATTCTGCTTCTCCAGCGTTTTTAAGAGCTGTTGATGATGTCAAATGCAGCTTACGGCCACACCGCTCTCTAAGCGCCCGATCTCGTCCGATCTCGGCAGCCAAATAGGGCCGGGCCTGGTTAGTACTTGGTAGGAATACCGCCTGGGAATACCAGGTGCTTTAAGCTTTTTTGCTTGGGTTTACGGGCAGCACAAGCTGGTGTTACTGCCTATTTATTCATAGAAATTGTTCTATATTTTCATCAAATTTTGTTCTTTCATTGCTGTTTTGCTACTTTATTGGTTTGTCAACCATCGTGCTTCATTACTAGTAGACCATGTTACGGTCCTGGCCATATGTGTTGTTTTTATTTTCTTGTTCTTATAGGTGCCCTGCCTGATTGGCCGGATTTGGGGGAAGTACAGGAAGCTGATTGGTCCATCCTACACTTCCTGGAGTTTTAAAAGTACGGTTCCCAACAGCTAGCGAGGCTCTTTCTGGCAGTAGCACCTGTTTGCTGTTCTTGGTTTCCAAATCTTATTTAGCATTTTTGAATTGTTAGGTTTTGTGCCGTGGTTTTGTTTATAAATTGTATATTTTGTAAATAGTATTAAATCTGTAGGGGTGGACTGCCATTTTCTTTTGATTGTTTTCTCTTGTTTTCACATTAGGGAGTTAGGGTTAGCGACTGTCTTTTGGTTTGTTTATTTCTATCAGGCTAGCTAGCACTTTCTGTGGGAAATGGCTTATTTTGTTTATTATGTTGGCCTTGGTTCGCCCTGAGTTGTAGTGTCATGTTTTGTTTGACACTTTCTTTCGTTTAAAATAAATATCATTCTGTTGGAACATCTCGATCCTGGATTTTGGTTTGGGGATCGGAGAGGGAACATGCTAATTTATCTTTGTATGTTGCACCCTGACCCCCTAGACAGGGGCGTAACAGACCAGTACAGTTATAGTACTTTGTACTTTGCCACATTTATCTTCTTCTTAGCAAGTGTCATGCATTCTGCTTCTCCAGCGTTTTTAAGAGCTGTTGATGATGTCAAATGCAGCTTACGGCCCCACAGCTCTCTAAGCGCCCGATCTCGTCCGATCTCGGCAGCCAAATAGAGCCGGGCCTGGTTAGTACTTGGTAGGAAGACCGCCTGGGAATACCAGGTGCTGTAAGCTTTTTTGCTTGGGTTTACGGGCAGCACAAGCTGGTGTTACTGCCTATTTATTCATAGAAATTGTTCTATATTTTCATCAAATTTTGTTCTTTCATTGCTGTTTTGCTACTTTATTGGTTTGTCACCCATCGTGCTTCATTACTAATAGAGCATGTTACGGTCCTGGCCATATGTGTTGTTTTTATTTTCTTGTTCTTATAGGTGCCCTGCCTGATTGACCGGATTGGGGGGCAGTACAGGAAGCTGATTGGTCCATCCTACACCTGCTGGAGTTTTAAAAGTACGGTTCCCAACAGCTAGCGAGGCTCTTTCTGGCATCAGCACCTGTTTGCTGTTCTTGGTTTCCAAACCTTATTTAGCATTTTTGAATTGTTAGGTTTTGTGCCGTGGTTTTGTTTATAAATTGTATATTTTGTAAATAGTATTAAATCTGTAGGGGTGAACTGCCATTTTCTTTGGACTGTTTTCACATTAGGGAGTTAGGGTTAGCGACTGTCTTTTGGTTTGTTTATTTCTATCAGGCTAGCTAGCACTTTCTGTGGGAAATGGCTTATTTTGTTTATTATGTTGGCCTTGGTTCGCCCTGAGTTGTAGTGTCATGTTTTGTTTGACACTTTCTTTCGTTTAAAATAAATATCATTCTGTTGGAACATCTCGATCCTGGATTTTGGTTTGGGGATCGGAGAGGGAACATGCTAATTTATCTTTGTGTGTTGCACCCTGACCCCCTAGACAGGGGCGTAACAGACCAGTACAGTTATAGTACTTTGTACTTTGCCACATTTATCTTCTTCTTAGCAAGTGTCATGCATTCTGCTTCTCCAGCGTTTTTAAGAGCTGTTGATGATGTCAAATGCAGCTTACGGCCACACCGCTTTCTAAGCGCCCGATCTCGTCCGATCTCGGCAGCCAAATAGAGCCGGGCCTGGTTAGTACTTGGTAGGAAGACCGCCTGGGAATACCAGGTGCTGTAAGCTTTTTTGCTTGGGTTTACGGGCAGCACAAGCTGGTGTTACTGCCTATTTATTCATAGAAATTGTTCTATATTTTCATCAAATTTTGTTCTTTCATTGCTGTTTTGCTACTTTATTGGTTTGTCAACCATCGTGCTTCATTACTAGTAGACCATGTTACGGTCCTGGCCATATGTGTTGTTTTTATTTTGTTGTTCTTATAGGTGCCCTGCCTGATTGGCCGGATTTGGGGGAAGTACAGGAAGCTGATTGGTCCATCCTACACTTCCTGGAGTTTTAAAAGTACGGTTCCCAACAGCTAGCGAGGCTCTTTCTGGCAGCAGCACCTGTTTGCTGTTCTTGCTTTCCAAACCTTATTTAGCATTTTTGAATTGTTAGGTTTTGTGCCGTGGTTTTGTTTATAAATTGTATATTTTGTAAATAGTATTAAATCTGTAGGGGTGGACTGCCATTTTCTTTTGATTGTTTTCTCTTGTTTTCACATTAGGGAGTTAGGGTTAGCGACTGTCTTTTGGTTTGTTTATTTCTATCAGGCTAGCTAGCACTTTCTGTGGGAAATGGCTTATTTTGTTTATTATGTTGGCCTTGGTTCGCCCTGAGTTGTAGTGTCATGTTTTGTTTGACACTTTCTTTCGTTTAAAATAAATATCATTCTGTTGGAACATCTCGATCCTGGATTTTGGTTTGGGGATCGGAGAGGGAACATGCTAATTTATCTTTGTATGTTGCACCCTGACCCCCTGGACAGGGGCGTAACAGACCAGTACAGTTATAGTACTTTGTACTTTGCCACATTTATCTTCTTCTTAGCAAGTGTCATGCATTCTGCTTCTCCAGCGTTTTTAAGAGCTGTTGATGATGTCAAATGCAGCTTACGGCCACACCGCTCTCTAAGCGCCCGATCTCGTCCGATCTCGGCAGCCAAATAGAGCCGGGCCTTGTTAGTACTTGGTAGGAAGACCGCGTGGGAATACCAGGTGCTGTAAGCTTTTTTGCTTGGGTTTACGGGCAGCACAAGCTGGTGTTACTGCCTATTTATTCATAGAAATTGTTCTATATTTTCATCAAATTTTGTTCTTTCATTGCTGTTTTGCTACTTTATTGGTTTGTCAACCATCGTGCTTCATTACTAGTAGACCATGTTACGGTCCTGGCCATATGTGTTGTTTTTATTTTGTTGTTCTTATAGGTGCCCTGCCTGATTGGCCGGATTGGGGGGCAGTACAGGAAGCTGATTGGTCCATCCTACACTTCCTGGAGTTTTAAAAGTACGGTTCCCAACAGCTAGCGAGGCTCTTTCTGGCAGCAGCACCTGTTTGGTGGTCTTGGTTTCCAAACTTTATTTAGCATTTTTGAATTGTTAGGTTTTGTGCCGTGGTTTTGTTTATAAATTGTATATTTTGTAAATAGTATTAAATCTGTAGGGGTGAACTGCCATTTTCTTTGGATTGTTTTCACATTTGGGAGTTAGGGTTAGCGACTGTCTTTTGGTTTGTTTATTTCTATCAGGCTAGCTAGCACTTTCTGTGGGAAATGGCTTATTTTGTTTATTATGTTGGCCTTGGTTCGCCCTGAGTTGTAGTGTCATGTTTTGTTTGACACTTTCTTTCGTTTAAAATGAATATCATTCTGTTGGAACATCTCGATCCTGGATTTTGGTTTGGGGATCGGAGAGGGAACATGCTAATTTATCTTTGTATGTTGCACCCTGACCCCCTGGACAGGGGCGTAACAGACCAGTACAGTTATAGTACTTTGTACTTTGCCACATTTATCTTCTTCTTAGCAAGTGTCATGCATTCTGCTTCTCCAGCGTTTTTAAGAGCTGTTGATGATGTCAAATGCAGCTTACGGCCACACCGCTCTCTAAGCGCCCGATCTCGTCCGATCTCGGCAGCCAAATAGAGCCGGGCCTGGTTAGTACTTGGTAGGAAGACCGCCTGGGAATACCAGGTGCTGTAAGCTTTTTTGCTTGGGTTTACGGGCAGCACAAGCTGGTGTTACTGCCTATTTATTCATAGAAATTGTTCTATATTTTCATCAAATTTTGTTCTTTCATTGCTGTTTTGCTACTTTATTGGTTTGCCAACCATCGTGCTTCATTACTAGTAGACCATGTTACGGTCCTGGCCATATGTGTTGTTTTTATTTTCTTGTTCTTATAGGTGCCCTGCCTGATTGGCTGGATTGGGGGGCAGTACAGGAAGCTGATTGGTCCATCCTACACTTCCTGGAGTTTTAAAAGTACGGTTCCCAACAGCTAGCGAGGCTCTTTCTGGCATCAGCACCTGTTTGCTGTTCTTGGTTTCCAAACCTTATTTAGCATTTTTGAATTGTTAGGTTTTGTGCCGTGGTTTTGTTTATAAATTGTATATTTTGTAAATAGTATTAAATCTGTAGGGGTGAACTGCCATTTTCTTTGGACTGTTTTCACATTAGGGAGTTAGGGTTAGCGACTGTCTTTTGGTTTGTTTATTTCTATCAGGCTAGCTAGCACTTTCTGTGGGAAATGGCTTATTTTGTTTATTATGTTGGCCTTGGTTCGCCCTGAGTTGTAGTGTCATGTTTTGTTTGACACTTTCTTTCGTTTAAAATAAATATCATTCTGTTGGAACATCTCGATCCTGGATTTTGGTTTGGGGATCGGAGAGGGAACATGCTAATTTATCTTTGTATGTTGCACCCTGACCCCCTGGACAGGGGCGTAACAGACCAGTACAGTTATAGTACTTTGTACGTTGCCACATTTATCTTCTTCTTAGCAAGTGTCATGCATTCTGCTTCTCCAGCGTTTTTAAGAGCTGTTGATGATGTCAAATGCAGCTTACGGCCACACCGCTCTCTAAGCGCCCGATCTCGTCCGATCTCGGCAGCCAAATAGAGCCGGGCCTGGTTAGTACTTGGTAGGAAGACCGCCTAGGAATACCAGGTGCTGTAAGCTTTTTTGCTTGGGTTTACGGGCAGCACAAGCTGGTGTTACTGCCTATTTATTCATAGAAATTGTTCTATATTTTCATCAAATTTTGTTCTTTCATTGCTGTTTTGCTACTTTATTGGTTTTTCAACCATCGTGCTTCATTACTAGTAGACCATGTTACGGTCCTGGCCATATGTGTTGTTTTTGATTTGTTGTTCTTATAGGTGCCCTGCCTGATTGGCCGGATTGGGGGGCAGTACAGGAAGCTGATTGGTCCATCCTACACTTCCTGGAGTTTTAAAAGTACGGTTCCCAACAGCTAGCGAGGCTCTTTCTGGCAGCAGCACCTGTTTGCTGTTCTTGGTTTCCAAACCTTATTTAGCATTTTTGAATTGTTAGGTTTTGTGCTGTGGTTTTGTTTATAAATTGTATATTTTGTAATTCGTATTAAATCTGTAGGGGTGAACAGCCATTTTCTTTTGATTGTTTTCTCTTGTTTTCACATTAGGGAGTTAGGGTTAGCGACTGTCTTTTGGTTTGTTTATTTCTATCAGGCTAGCTAGCACTTTCTGTGGGAAATGGCTTATTTTGTTTATTATGTTGGCCTTGGTTCGCCCTGAGTTGTAGTGTCATGTTTTGTTTGACACTTTCTTTCGTTTAAAATAAATATCATTCTGTTGGAACATCTCAATCCTGGATTTTGGTTTGAGGATCGGAGAGGGAACATGCAAATTTATCTTTGTATGTTTCACCCTGACCCCCTAGAGAGGGGCGTAACAGACCAGTACAGTTATTGTACTTTGTACTTTGCCACATTTATCTTCTTCTTAGCAAGTGTCATGCATTCTGCTTCTCCAGCGTTTTTAAGAGCTGTTGATGATGTCAAATGCAGCTTACGGCCACACCGCTCTCTAAGCGCCCGATCTCGGCAGCCAAATAGAGCCGGGCCTGGTTAGTACTTGGTAGGAAGACCGCCTGGGAATACCAGGTGCTGTAAGCTTTTTTGCTTGGGTTTACGGGCAGCACAAGCTGGTGTTACTGCCTATTTATTCATAGAAATTGTTCTATATTTTCATCAAATTTTGTTCTTTCATTGCTGTTTTGCTACTTTATTGGTTTGCCAACCATCGTGCTTCATTACTAGTAGACCATGTTACGGTCCTGGCCATATGTGTTGTTTTTATTTTCTTGTTCTTATAGGTGCCCTGCCTGATTGGCCGGATTTGGGGGCAGTACAGGAAGCTGATTGGTCCATCCTACACTTCCTGGAGTTTTAAAAGTACGGTTCCCAACAGCTAGCGAGGCTTATTCTCACATCAGCACCTGTTTGCTGTTCTTGGTTTCCAAACCTTATTTAGCATTTTTGAATTGTTAGGTTTTGTGCCGTGGTTTTGTTTATAAATTGTATATTTTGTAAATAGTATTAAATCTGTAAGGGTGGACTGCCATTTTCTTTTGATTGTTTTCTCTTGTTTTCACATTAGGGAGTTAGGGTTAGCGACTGTCTTTTGGTTTGTTTATTTCTATCAGGCTAGCTAGCACTTTCTGTGGGAAATGGCTTATTTTGTTTATTATGTTGGCCTTGGTTCGCCCTGAGTTGTAGTGTCATGTTTTGTTTGACACTTTCTTTCGTTTAAAATAAATATCATTCTGTTGGAACATCTCGATCCTGGATTTTGGTTTGGGGATCGGAGAGGGAACATGCAAATTTATCTTTGTATGTTTCACCCTGACCCCCTTGACAGGGGCGTAACAGACCAGTACAGTTATAGTACTTTGTACTTTGCCACATTTATCTTCTTCTTAGCAAGTGTCATGCATTTTGCTTCTCTAGCGTTTTTAAGAGCTGTTGATGATGTCAAATGCAGCTTACGGCCACACCGCTCTCTAAGCGCCCGATCTCGTCCGATCTCGGCAGCCAAATAGAGCCGGGCCTGGTTAGTACTTGGTAGGAAGACCGCCTGGGAATACCAGGTGCTGTAAGCTTTTTTGCTGGGGTTTACGGGCAGCACAAGCTGGTGTTACTGCCTATTTATTCATAGAAATTGTTCTATATTTTCATCAAATTTTGTTCTTTCATTGCTGTTTTGCTACTTTATTGGTTTGCCAACCATCGTGCTTCATTACTAGTAGACCATGTTACGGTCCTGGCCATATGTGTTGTTTTTATTTTCTTGTTCTTATAAGTGCCCTGCCTGATTGGCCGGATTGGGGGGCAGTACAGGAAGCTGATTGGTCCATCCTACACTTCCTGGAGTTTTAAAAGTACGGTTCCCAACAGCTAGCGAGGCTCTTTCTGGCATCAGCACTTGTTTGCTGTTCTTGGTTTCCAAACCTTATTTAGCATTTTTGAATTGTTAGGTTTTGTGCCGTGGTTTTGTTTATAAATTGTATATTTTGTAAATAGTATTAAATCTGTAGGGGTGAACTGCCATTGTCTTTGGACTGTTTTCACATTAGGGAGTTAGGGTTAGCGACTGTCTATTGGTTTGTTTATTTCTATCAGGCTAGCTAGCACTTTCTGTGGGAAATGGCTTATTTTGTTTATTATGTTGGCCTTGGTTCGCCTTGAGTTGTAGTGTCATGTTTTATTTGACACTTTCTTTTGTTTAAAATAAATATCATTCTGTTGGAACATCTCGATCCTGGATTTTGGTTTGGGGATCGGAGAGGGAACATTCTAATTTATCTTTGTATGTTGCACCCTGACCCCCTAGACAGGGGCGTAACAGACCAGTACAGTTATAGTACTTTGTACTTTGCCACACTTATCTTCTTCTTAGCAAGTGTCATGCATTCTGCTTCTCCAGCGTTTTTAAGAGCTGTTGATGATGTCAAATGCAGCTTACGGCCACACCGCTCTCTAAGCGCCCGATCTCGTCCGATCTCGGCAGCCAAATAGAGCTGGGCCTGGTTAGTACTTGGTAGGAAGACCGCCTGGGAATACCAGGTCCTGTAAGCTTTTTTGCTTGGGTTTACGGGCAGCACAAGCTGGTGTTACTGCCTATTTCTTCATAGAAATTGTTCTATATTTTCATCAAATTTTGTTCTTTCATTGCTGTTTTGCTACTTTATTGGTTTGTCAACCATCGTGCTTCATTACTAGTAGACCATGTTACGGTCCTGGCCATATGTGTTGTTTTTATTTTCTTGTTCTTATAGGTGCCCTGCCTGATTGGCCGGATTGGGGGGCAGTACAGGAAGCTGATTGGTCCATCCTACACCTGCTGGAGTTTTAAAAGTACGGTTCCCAACAGCTAGCGAGGCTCTTTCTGGCATCAGCACCTGTTTGCTGTTCTTGGTTTCCAAACCTTATTTAGCATTTTTGAATTGTTAGGTTTTGTGCCGTGGTTTTGTTTATAAATTGTATATTTTGTAAATAGTATTAAATCTGTAGGGGTGAACTGCCATTTTCTTTGGACTGTTTTCACATTAGGGAGTTAGGGTTAGCGACTGTCTTTTGGTTTGTTTATTTCTATCAGGCTAGCTAGCACTTTCTGTGGGAAATGGCTTATTTTGTTTATTATGTTGGCCTTGGTTCGCCCTGAGTTGTAGTGTCATGTTTTGTTTGACACTTTCTTTCGTTTAAAATAAATATCATTCTGTTGGAACATCTCGATCCTGGATTTTGGTTTGGGGATCGGAGAGGGAACATGCTAATTTATCTTTGTGTGTTGCACCCTGACCCCCTAGACAGGGGCGTAACAGACCAGTACAGTTATAGTACTTTGTACTTTGCCACATTTATCTTCTTCTTAGCAAGTGTCATGCATTCTGCTTCTCCAGCGTTTTTAAGAGCTGTTGATGATGTCAAATGCAGCTTACGGCCACACCGCTTTCTAAGCGCCCGATCTCGTCCGATCTCGGCAGCCAAATAGAGCCGGGCCTGGTTAGTACTTGGTAGGAAGACCGCCTGGGAATACCAGGTGCTGTAAGCTTTTTTGCTTGGGTTTACGGGCAGCACAAGCTGGTGTTACTGCCTATTTATTCATAGAAATTGTTCTATATTTTCATCAAATTTTGTTCTTTCATTGCTGTTTTGCTACTTTATTGGTTTGTCAACCATCGTGCTTCATTACTAGTAGACCATGTTACGGTCCTGGCCATATGTGTTGTTTTTATTTTGTTGTTCTTATAGGTGCCCTGCCTGATTGGCCGGATTTGGGGGAAGTACAGGAAGCTGATTGGTCCATCCTACACTTCCTGGAGTTTTAAAAGTACGGTTCCCAACAGCTAGCGAGGCTCTTTCTGGCAGCAGCACCTGTTTGCTGTTCTTGGTTTCCAAACCTTATTTAGCATTTTTGAATTGTTAGGTTTTGTGCCGTGGTTTTGTTTATAAATTGTATATTTTGTAAATAGTATTAAATCTGTAGGGGTGGACTGCCATTTTCTTTTGATTGTTTTCTCTTGTTTTCACATTAGGGAGTTAGGGTTAGCGACTGTCTTTTGGTTTGTTTATTTCTATCAGGCTAGCTAGCACTTTCTGTGGGAAATGGCTTATTTTGTTTATTATGTTGGCCTTGGTTCGCCCTGAGTTGTAGTGTCATGTTTTGTTTGACACTTTCTTTCGTTTAAAATAAATATCATTCTGTTGGAACATCTCGATCCTGGATTTTGGTTTGGGGATCGGAGAGGGAACATGCTAATTTATCTTTGTATGTTGCACCCTGACCCCCTGGACAGGGGCGTAACAGACCAGTACAGTTATAGTACTTTGTACGTTGCCACATTTATCTTCTTCTTAGCAAGTGTCATGCATTCTGCTTCTCCAGCGTTTTTAAGAGCTGTTGATGATGTCAAATGCAGCTTACGGCCACACCGCTCTCTAAGCGCCCGATCTCGTCCGATCTCGGCAGCCAAATAGAGCCGGGCCTGGTTAGTACTTGGTAGGAAGACCGCCTAGGAATACCAGGTGCTGTAAGCTTTTTTGCTTGGGTTTACGGGCAGCACAAGCTGGTGTTACTGCCTATTTATTCATAGAAATTGTTCTATATTTTCATCAAATTTTGTTCTTTCATTGCTGTTTTGCTACTTTATTGGTTTTTCAACCATCGTGCTTCATTACTAGTAGACCATGTTACGGTCCTGGCCATATGTGTTGTTTTTGATTTGTTGTTCTTATAGGTGCCCTGCCTGATTGGCCGGATTGGGGGGCAGTACAGGAAGCTGATTGGTCCATCCTACACTTCCTGGAGTTTTAAAAGTATGGTTCCCAACAGCTAGCGAGGCTCTTTCTGGCAGCAGCACCTGTTTGCTGTTCTTGGTTTCCAAACCTTATTTAGCATTTTTGAATTGTTAGGTTTTGTGCTGTGGTTTTGTTTATAAATTGTATATTTTGTAATTCGTATTAAATCTGTAGGGGTGAACAGCCATTTTCTTTTGATTGTTTTCTCTTGTTTTCACATTAGGGAGTTAGGGTTAGCGACTGTCTTTTGGTTTGTTTATTTCTATCAGGCTAGCTAGCACTTTCTGTGGGAAATGGCTTATTTTGTTTATTATGTTGGCCTTGGTTCGCCCTGAGTTGTAGTGTCATGTTTTGTTTGACACTTTCTTTCGTTTAAAATAAATATCATTCTGTTGGAACATCTCAATCCTGGATTTTGGTTTGAGGATCGGAGAGGGAACATGCAAATTTATCTTTGTATGTTTCACCCTGACCCCCTAGAGAGGGGCGTAACAGACCAGTACAGTTATTGTACTTTGTACTTTGCCACATTTATCTTCTTCTTAGCAAGTGTCATGCATTCTGCTTCTCCAGCGTTTTTAAGAGCTGTTGATGATGTCAAATGCAGCTTACGGCCACACCGCTCTCTAAGCGCCCGATCTCGGCAGCCAAATAGAGCCGGGCCTGGTTAGTACTTGGTAGGAAGACCGCCTGGGAATACCAGGTGCTGTAAGCTTTTTTGCTTGGGTTTACGGGCAGCACAAGCTGGTGTTACTGCCTATTTATTCATAGAAATTGTTCTATATTTTCATCAAATTTTGTTCTTTCATTGCTGTTTTGCTACTTTATTGGTTTGCCAACCATCGTGCTTCATTACTAGTAGACCATGTTACGGTCCTGGCCATATGTGTTGTTTTTATTTTCTTGTTCTTATAGGTGCCCTGCCTGATTGGCCGGATTTGGGGGCAGTACAGGAAGCTGATTGGTCCATCCTACACTTCCTGGAGTTTTAAAAGTACGGTTCCCAACAGCTAGCGAGGCTTATTCTCACATCAGCACCTGTTTGCTGTTCTTGGTTTCCAAACCTTATTTAGCATTTTTGAATTGTTAGGTTTTGTGCCGTGGTTTTGTTTATAAATTGTATATTTTGTAAATAGTATTAAATCTGTAGGGGTGGACTGCCATTTTCTTTTGATTGTTTTCTCTTGTTTTCACATTAGGGAGTTAGGGTTAGCGACTGTCTTTTGGTTTGTTTATTTCTATCAGGCTAGCTAGCACTTTCTGTGGGAAATGGCTTATTTTGTTTATTATGTTGGCCTTGGTTCGCCCTGAGTTGTAGTGTCATGTTTTGTTTGACACTTTCTTTCGTTTAAAATAAATATCATTCTGTTGGAACATCTCGATCCTGGATTTTGGTTTGGGGATCGGAGAGGGAACATGCAAATTTATCTTTGTATGTTTCACCCTGACCCCCTTGACAGGGGCGTAACAGACCAGTACAGTTATAGTACTTTGTACTTTGCCACATTTATCTTCTTCTTAGCAAGTGTCATGCATTTTGCTTCTCTAGCGTTTTTAAGAGCTGTTGATGATGTCAAATGCAGCTTACGGCCACACCGCTCTCTAAGCGCCCGATCTCGTCCGATCTCGGCAGCCAAATAGAGCCGGGCCTGGTTAGTACTTGGTAGGAAGACCGCCTGGGAATACCAGGTGCTGTAAGCTTTTTTGCTGGGGTTTACGGGCAGCACAAGCTGGTGTTACTGCCTATTTATTCATAGAAATTGTTCTATATTTTCATCAAATTTTGTTCTTTCATTGCTGTTTTGCTACTTTATTGGTTTGCCAACCATCGTGCTTCATTACTAGTAGACCATGTTACGGTCCTGGCCATATGTGTTGTTTTTATTTTCTTGTTCTTATAAGTGCCCTGCCTGATTGGCCGGATTGGGGGGCAGTACAGGAAGCTGATTGGTCCATCCTACACTTCCTGGAGTTTTAAAAGTACGGTTCCCAACAGCTAGCGAGGCTCTTTCTGGCATCAGCACTTGTTTGCTGTTCTTGGTTTCCAAACCTTATTTAGCATTTTTGAATTGTTAGGTTTTGTGCCGTGGTTTTGTTTATAAATTGTATATTTTGTAAATAGTATTAAATCTGTAGGGGTGAACTGCCATTGTCTTTGGACTGTTTTCACATTAGGGAGTTAGGGTTAGCGACTGTCTATTGGTTTGTTTATTTCTATCAGGCTAGCTAGCACTTTCTGTGGGAAATGGCTTATTTTGTTTATTATGTTGGCCTTGGTTCGCCTTGAGTTGTAGTGTCATGTTTTATTTGACACTTTCTTTTGTTTAAAATAAATATCATTCTGTTGGAACATCTCGATCCTGGATTTTGGTTTGGGGATCGGAGAGGGAACATTCTAATTTATCTTTGTATGTTGCACCCTGACCCCCTAGACAGGGGCGTAACAGACCAGTACAGTTATAGTACTTTGTACTTTGCCACACTTATCTTCTTCTTAGCAAGTGTCATGCATTCTGCTTCTCCAGCGTTTTTAAGAGCTGTTGATGATGTCAAATGCAGCTTACGGCCACACCGCTCTCTAAGCGCCCGATCTCGTCCGATCTCGGCAGCCAAATAGAGCTGGGCCTGGTTAGTACTTGGTAGGAAGACCGCCTGGGAATACCAGGTCCTGTAAGCTTTTTTGCTTGGGTTTACGGGCAGCACAAGCTGGTGTTACTGCCTATTTCTTCATAGAAATTGTTCTATATTTTCATCAAATTTTGTTCTTTCATTGCTGTTTTGCTACTTTATTGGTTTGTCAACCATCGTGCTTCATTACTAGTAGACCATGTTACGGTCCTGGCCATATGTGTTGTTTTTATTTTCTTGTTCTTATAGGTGCCCTGCCTGATTGGCCGGATTGGGGGGCAGTACAGGAAGCTGATTGGTCCATCCTACACTTGCTGGAGTTTTAAAAGTACGGTTCCCAACATCTAGCGAGGCTCTTTCTGGCATCAGCACCTGTTTGCTGTTCTTGGTTTCCAAACCTTATTTAGCATTTTTGAATTGTTAGGTTTTGTGCCGTGGTTTTGTTTATAAATTGTATATTTTGTAAATAGTATTAAATCTGTAGGGGTGGACTGCCATTTTCTTTTGATTGTTTTCTCTTGTTTTCACATTAGGGAGTTAGGGTTAGCGACTGTCTTTTGGTTTGTTTATTTCTATCAGGCTAGCTAGCACTTTCTGTGGGAAATGGCTTATTTTGTTTATTATGTTGGCCTTGGTTCGCCCTGAGTTGTAGTGTCATGTTTTGTTTGACACTTTCTTTCGTTTAAAATAAATATCATTCTGTTGGAACATCTCGATCCTGGATTTTGGTTTGGGGATCGGAGAGGGAACATGCTAATTTATCTTTGTATGTTGCACCCTGACCCCCTGGACAGGGGCGTAACAGACCAGTACAGTTATAGTACTTTGTACGTTGCCACATTTATCTTCTTCTTAGCAAGTGTCATGCATTCTGCTTCTCCAGCGTTTTTAAGAGCTGTTGATGATGTCAAATGCAGCTTACGGCCACACCGCTCTCTAAGCGCCCGATCTCGTCCGATCTCGGCAGCCAAATAGAGCCGGGCCTGGTTAGTACTTGGTAGGAAGACCGCCTAGGAATACCTGGTGCTGTAAGCTTTTTTGCTTGGGTTTACGGGCAGCACAAGCTGGTGTTACTGCCTATTTATTCATAGAAATTGTTCTATATTTTCATCAAATTTTGTTCTTTCATTGCTGTTTTGCTACTTTATTGGTTTTTCAACCATCGTGCTTCATTACTAGTAGACCATGTTACGGTCCTGGCCATATGTGTTGTTTTTGATTTGTTGTTCTTATAGGTGCCCTGCCTGATTGGCCGGATTGGGGGGCAGTACAGGAAGCTGATTGGTCCATCCTACACTTCCTGGAGTTTTAAAAGTACGGTTCCCAACAGCTAGCGAGGCTCTTTCTGGCAGCAGCACCTGTTTGCTGTTCTTGGTTTCCAAACCTTATTTAGCATTTTTGAATTGTTAGGTTTTGTGCTGTGGTTTTGTTTATAAATTGTATATTTTGTAATTCGTATTAAATCTGTAGGGGTGAACAGCCATTTTCTTTTGATTGTTTTCTCTTGTTTTCACATTAGGGAGTTAGGGTTAGCGACTGTCTTTTGGTTTGTTTATTTCTATCAGGCTAGCTAGCACTTTCTGTGGGAAATGGCTTATTTTGTTTATTATGTTGGCCTTGGTTCGCCCTGAGTTGTAGTGTCATGTTTTGTTTGACACTTTCTTTCGTTTAAAATAAATATCATTCTGTTGGAACATCTCAATCCTGGATTTTGGTTTGAGGATCGGAGAGGGAACATGCAAATTTATCTTTGTATGTTTCACCCTGACCCCCTAGAGAGGGGCGTAACAGACCAGTACAGTTATTGTACTTTGTACTTTGCCACATTTATCTTCTTCTTAGCAAGTGTCATGCATTCTGCTTCTCCAGCGTTTTTAAGAGCTGTTGATGATGTCAAATGCAGCTTACGGCCACACCGCTCTCTAAGCGCCCGATCTCGGCAGCCAAATAGAGCCGGGCCTGGTTAGTACTTGGTAGGAAGACCGCCTGGGAATACCAGGTGCTGTAAGCTTTTTTGCTTGGGTTTACGGGCAGCACAAGCTGGTGTTACTGCCTATTTATTCATAGAAATTGTTCTATATTTTCATCAAATTTTGTTCTTTCATTGCTGTTTTGCTACTTTATTGGTTTGCCAACCATCGTGCTTCATTACTAGTAGACCATGTTACGGTCCTGGCCATATGTGTTGTTTTTATTTTCTTGTTCTTATAGGTGCCCTGCCTGATTGGCCGGATTTGGGGGCAGTACAGGAAGCTGATTGGTCCATCCTACACTTCCTGGAGTTTTAAAAGTACGGTTCCCAACAGCTAGCGAGGCTTATTCTCACATCAGCACCTGTTTGCTGTTCTTGGTTTCCAAACCTTATTTAGCATTTTTGAATTGTTAGGTTTTGTGCCGTGGTTTTGTTTATAAATTGTATATTTTGTAAATAGTATTAAATCTGTAGGGGTGGACTGCCATTTTCTTTTGATTGTTTTCTCTTGTTTTCACATTAGGGAGTTAGGGTTAGCGACTGTCTTTTGGTTTGTTTATTTCTATCAGGCTAGCTAGCACTTTCTGTGGGAAATGGCTTATTTTGTTTATTATGTTGGCCTTGGTTCGCCCTGAGTTGTAGTGTCATGTTTTGTTTGACACTTTCTTTCGTTTAAAATAAATATCATTCTGTTGGAACATCTCGATCCTGGATTTTGGTTTGGGGATCGGAGAGGGAACATGCAAATTTATCTTTGTATGTTTCACCCTGACCCCCTTGACAGGGGCGTAACAGACCAGTACAGTTATAGTACTTTGTACTTTGCCACATTTATCTTCTTCTTAGCAAGTGTCATGCATTTTGCTTCTCTAGCGTTTTTAAGAGCTGTTGATGATGTCAAATGCAGCTTACGGCCACACCGCTCTCTAAGCGCCCGATCTCGTCCGATCTCGGCAGCCAAATAGAGCCGGGCCTGGTTAGTACTTGGTAGGAAGACCGCCTGGGAATACCAGGTGCTGTAAGCTTTTTTGCTGGGGTTTACGGGCAGCACAAGCTGGTGTTACTGCCTATTTATTCATAGAAATTGTTCTATATTTTCATCAAATTTTGTTCTTTCATTGCTGTTTTGCTACTTTATTGGTTTGCCAACCATCGTGCTTCATTACTAGTAGACCATGTTACGGTCCTGGCCATATGTGTTGTTTTTATTTTCTTGTTCTTATAAGTGCCCTGCCTGATTGGCCGGATTGGGGGGCAGTACAGGAAGCTGATTGGTCCATCCTACACTTCCTGGAGTTTTAAAAGTACGGTTCCCAACAGCTAGCGAGGCTCTTTCTGGCATCAGCACTTGTTTGCTGTTCTTGGTTTCCAAACCTTATTTAGCATTTTTGAATTGTTAGGTTTTGTGCCGTGGTTTTGTTTATAAATTGTATATTTTGTAAATAGTATTAAATCTGTAGGGGTGAACTGCCATTGTCTTTGGACTGTTTTCACATTAGGGAGTTAGGGTTAGCGACTGTCTATTGGTTTGTTTATTTCTATCAGGCTAGCTAGCACTTTCTGTGGGAAATGGCTTATTTTGTTTATTATGTTGGCCTTGGTTCGCCTTGAGTTGTAGTGTCATGTTTTATTTGACACTTTCTTTTGTTTAAAATAAATATCATTCTGTTGGAACATCTCGATCCTGGATTTTGGTTTGGGGATCGGAGAGGGAACATTCTAATTTATCTTTGTATGTTGCACCCTGACCCCCTAGACAGGGGCGTAACAGACCAGTACAGTTATAGTACTTTGTACTTTGCCACACTTATCTTCTTCTTAGCAAGTGTCATGCATTCTGCTTCTCCAGCGTTTTTAAGAGCTGTTGATGATGTCAAATGCAGCTTACGGCCACACCGCTCTCTAAGCGCCCGATCTCGTCCGATCTCGGCAGCCAAATAGAGCTGGGCCTGGTTAGTACTTGGTAGGAAGACCGCCTGGGAATACCAGGTCCTGTAAGCTTTTTTGCTTGGGTTTACGGGCAGCACAAGCTGGTGTTACTGCCTATTTCTTCATAGAAATTGTTCTATATTTTCATCAAATTTTGTTCTTTCATTGCTGTTTTGCTACTTTATTGGTTTGTCAACCATCGTGCTTCATTACTAGTAGACCATGTTACGGTCCTGGCCATATGTGTTGTTTTTATTTTCTTGTTCTTATAGGTGCCCTGCCTGATTGGCCGGATTGGGGGGCAGTACAGGAAGCTGATTGGTCCATCCTACACTTGCTGGAGTTTTAAAAGTACGGTTCCCAACATCTAGCGAGGCTCTTTCTGGCATCAGCACCTGTTTGCTGTTCTTGGTTTCCAAACCTTATTTAGCATTTTTGAATTGTTAGGTTTTGTGCCGTGGTTTTGTTTATAAATTGTATATTTTGTAAATAGTATTAAATCTGTAGGGGTGAACTGCCATTTTCTTTGGACTGTTTTCACATTAGGGAGTTAGGGTTAGCGACTGTCTATTGGTTTGTTTATTTCTATCAGGCTAGCTAGCACTTTCTGTGGGAAATGGCTTATTTTGTTTATTATGTTGGCCTTGGTTCACCCTGAGTTGTAGTGTCATGTTTTATTTGACACTTTCTTTTGTTTAAAATAATTATCATTCTGTTGGAACATCTCGATCCTGGATTTTGGTTTGGGGATCGGAGAGGGAACATTCTAATTTATCTTTGTATGTTGCACCCTGAGCCCCTAGACAGGGGCGTAACAGACCAGTACAGTTATAGTACTTTGTACTTTGCCACATTTATCTTCTTCTTAGCAAGTGTCATGCATTCTGCTTCTCCAGCGTTTTTAAGAGCTGTTGATGATGTCAAATGCAGCTTACGGCCACACCGCTCTCTAAGCGCCCGATCTCGTCCGATCTCGGCAGCCAAATAGAGCCGGGCCTGGTTAGTACTTGGTAGGAAGACCGCCTGGGAATACCAGGTGCTGTAAGCTTTTTTGCTTGGGTTTACGGGCAGCACAAGCTGGTGTTACTGCCTATTTATTCATAGAAATTGTTCTATATTTTCATCAAATTTTGTTCTTTCATTGCTGTTTTGCTACTTTATTGGTTTGCCAACCATCGTGCTTCATTACTAGTAGACCATGTTACGGTCCTGGCCATATGTGTTGTTTTTATTTTCTTGTTCTTATAGGTGCCCTGCCTGATTGGCCGGATTTGGGGGCAGTACAGGAAGCTGATTGGTCCATCCTACACTTCCTGGAGTTTTAAAAGTACGGTTCCCAACAGCTAGCGAGGCTTATTTTGGCATCAGCACATGTTTGCTGTTCTTGGTTTCCAAACCTTATTTAGCATTTTTGAATTGTTAGGTTTTGTGCCGTGGTTTTGTTTATAAATTGTATATTTTGTAAATAGTATTAAATCTGTAGGGGTGAACTGCCATTTTCTTTGGACTGTTTTCACATTAGGGAGTTAGGGTTAGCGACTGTCTATTGGTTTGTTTATTTCTATCAGGCTAGCTAGCACTTTCTGTGGGAAATGGCTTATTTTGTTTATTATGTTGGCCTTGGTTCACCCTGAGTTGTAGTGTCATGTTTTATTTGACACTTTCTTTTGTTTAAAATAAATATCATTCTTTTGGAACATCTCGATCCTGGATTTTGGTTTGGGGATCGGAGAGGGAACATTCTAATTTATCTTTGTATGTTGCACCCTGACCCCCTAGACAGGGGCGTAACAGACCAGTACAGTTATAGTACTTTGTACTTTGCCACATTTATCTTCTTCTTAGCAAGTGTCATGCATTCTGCTTCTCCAGCGTTTTTAAGAGCTGTTGATGATGTCAAATGCAGCTTACGGCCACACCGCTCTCTAAGCGCCCGATCTCGTCCGATCTCGGCAGCCAAATAGGGCCGGGCCTGGTTAGTACTTGGTAGGAATACCGCCTGGGAATACCAGGTGCTTTAAGCTTTTTTGCTTGGGTTTACGGGCAGCACAAGCTGGTGTTACTGCCTATTTATTCATAGAAATTGTTCTATATTTTCATCAAATTTTGTTCTTTCATTGCTGTTTTGCTACTTTATTGGTTTGTCAACCATCGTGCTTCATTACTAGTAGACCATGTTACGGTCCTGGCCATATGTGTTGTTTTTATTTTCTTGTTCTTATAGGTGCCCTGCCTGATTGGCCGGATTTGGGGGAAGTACAGGAAGCTGATTGGTCCATCCTACACTTCCTGGAGTTTTAAAAGTACGGTTCCCAACAGCTAGCGAGGCTCTTTCTGGCAGTAGCACCTGTTTGCTGTTCTTGGTTTCCAAATCTTATTTAGCATTTTTGAATTGTTAGGTTTTGTGCCGTGGTTTTGTTTATAAATTGTATATTTTGTAAATAGTATTAAATCTGTAGGGGTGGACTGCCATTTTCTTTTGATTGTTTTCTCTTGTTTTCACATTAGGGAGTTAGGGTTAGCGACTGTCTTTTGGTTTGTTTATTTCTATCAGGCTAGCTAGCACTTTCTGTGGGAAATGGCTTATTTTGTTTATTATGTTGGCCTTGGTTCGCCCTGAGTTGTAGTGTCATGTTTTGTTTGACACTTTCTTTCGTTTAAAATAAATATCATTCTGTTGGAACATCTCGATCCTGGATTTTGGTTTGGGGATCGGAGAGGGAACATGCTAATTTATCTTTGTGTGTTGCACCCTGACCCCCTAGACAGGGGCGTAACAGACCAGTACAGTTATAGTACTTTGTACTTTGCCACATTTATCTTCTTCTTAGCAAGTGTCATGCATTCTGCTTCTCCAGCGTTTTTAAGAGCTGTTGATGATGTCAAATGCAGCTTACGGCCACACCGCTTTCTAAGCGCCCGATCTCGTCCGATCTCGGCAGCCAAATAGAGCCGGGCCTGGTTAGTACTTGGTAGGAAGACCGCCTGGGAATACCAGGTGCTGTAAGCTTTTTTGCTTGGGTTTACGGGCAGCACAAGCTGGTGTTACTGCCTATTTATTCATAGAAATTGTTCTATATTTTCATCAAATTTTGTTCTTTCATTGCTGTTTTGCTACTTTATTGGTTTGTCAACCATCGTGCTTCATTACTAGTAGACCATGTTACGGTCCTGGCCATATGTGTTGTTTTTATTTTGTTGTTCTTATAGGTGCCCTGCCTGATTGGCCGGATTTGGGGGAAGTACAGGAAGCTGATTGGTCCATCCTACACTTCCTGGAGTTTTAAAAGTACGGTTCCCAACAGCTAGCGAGGCTCTTTCTGGCAGCAGCACCTGTTTGCTGTTCTTGCTTTCCAAACCTTATTTAGCATTTTTGAATTGTTAGGTTTTGTGCCGTGGTTTTGTTTATAAATTGTATATTTTGTAAATAGTATTAAATCTGTAGGGGTGGACTGCCATTTTCTTTTGATTGTTTTCTCTTGTTTTCACATTAGGGAGTTAGGGTTAGCGACTGTCTTTTGGTTTGTTTATTTCTATCAGGCTAGCTAGCACTTTCTGTGGGAAATGGCTTATTTTGTTTATTATGTTGGCCTTGGTTCGCCCTGAGTTGTAGTGTCATGTTTTGTTTGACACTTTCTTTCGTTTAAAATAAATATCATTCTGTTGGAACATCTCGATCCTGGATTTTGGTTTGGGGATCGGAGAGGGAACATGCTAATTTATCTTTGTATGTTGCACCCTGACCCCCTGGACAGGGGCGTAACAGACCAGTACAGTTATAGTACTTTGTACTTTGCCACATTTATCTTCTTCTTAGCAAGTGTCATGCATTCTGCTTCTCCAGCGTTTTTAAGAGCTGTTGATGATGTCAAATGCAGCTTACGGCCACACCGCTCTCTAAGCGCCCGATCTCGTCCGATCTCGGCAGCCAAATAGAGCCGGGCCTTGTTAGTACTTGGTAGGAAGACCGCCTGGGAATACCAGGTGCTGTAAGCTTTTTTGCTTGGGTTTACGGGCAGCACAAGCTGGTGTTACTGCCTATTTATTCATAGAAATTGTTCTATATTTTCATCAAATTTTGTTCTTTCATTGCTGTTTTGCTACTTTATTGGTTTGTCAACCATCGTGCTTCATTACTAGTAGACCATGTTACGGTCCTGGCCATATGTGTTGTTTTTATTTTGTTGTTCTTATAGGTGCCCTGCCTGATTGGCCGGATTGGGGGGCAGTACAGGAAGCTGATTGGTCCATCCTACACTTCCTGGAGTTTTAAAAGTACGGTTCCCAACAGCTAGCGAGGCTCTTTCTGGCAGCAGCACCTGTTTGCTGGTCTTGGTTTCCAAACTTTATTTAGCATTTTTGAATTGTTAGGTTTTGTGCCGTGGTTTTGTTTATAAATTGTATATTTTGTAAATAGTATTAAATCTGTAGGGGTGAACTGCCATTTTCTTTGGATTGTTTTCACATTTGGGAGTTAGGGTTAGCGACTGTCTTTTGGTTTGTTTATTTCTATCAGGCTAGCTAGCACTTTCTGTGGGAAATGGCTTATTTTGTTTATTATGTTGGCCTTGGTTCGCCCTGAGTTGTAGTGTCATGTTTTGTTTGACACTTTCTTTCGTTTAAAATGAATATCATTCTGTTGGAACATCTCGATCCTGGATTTTGGTTTGGGGATCGGAGAGGGAACATGCTAATTTATCTTTGTATGTTGCACCCTGACCCCCTGGACAGGGGCGTAACAGACCAGTACAGTTATAGTACTTTGTACTTTGCCACATTTATCTTCTTCTTAGCAAGTGTCATGCATTCTGCTTCTCCAGCGTTTTTAAGAGCTGTTGATGATGTCAAATGCAGCTTACGGCCACACCGCTCTCTAAGCGCCCGATCTCGTCCGATCTCGGCAGCCAAATAGAGCCGGGCCTGGTTAGTACTTGGTAGGAAGACCGCCTGGGAATACCAGGTGCTGTAAGCTTTTTTGCTTGGGTTTACGGGCAGCACAAGCTGGTGTTACTGCCTATTTATTCATAGAAATTGTTCTATATTTTCATCAAATTTTGTTCTTTCATTGCTGTTTTGCTACTTTATTGGTTTGCCAACCATCGTGCTTCATTACTAGTAGACCATGTTACGGTCCTGGCCATATGTGTTGTTTTTATTTTCTTGTTCTTATAGGTGCCCTGCCTGATTGGCTGGATTGGGGGGCAGTACAGGAAGCTGATTGGTCCATCCTACACTTCCTGGAGTTTTAAAAGTACGGTTCCCAACAGCTAGCGAGGCTCTTTCTGGCATCAGCACCTGTTTGCTGTTCTTGGTTTCCAAACCTTATTTAGCATTTTTGAATTGTTAGGTTTTGTGCCGTGGTTTTGTTTATAAATTGTATATTTTGTAAATAGTATTAAATCTGTAGGGGTGAACTGCCATTTTCTTTGGACTGTTTTCACATTAGGGAGTTAGGGTTAGCGACTGTCTTTTGGTTTGTTTATTTCTATCAGGCTAGCTAGCACTTTCTGTGGGAAATGGCTTATTTTGTTTATTATGTTGGCCTTGGTTCGCCCTGAGTTGTAGTGTCATGTTTTGTTTGACACTTTCTTTCGTTTAAAATAAATATCATTCTGTTGGAACATCTCGATCCTGGATTTTGGTTTGGGGATCGGAGAGGGAACATGCTAATTTATCTTTGTATGTTGCACCCTGACCCCCTGGACAGGGGCGTAACAGACCAGTACAGTTATAGTACTTTGTACGTTGCCACATTTATCTTCTTCTTAGCAAGTGTCATGCATTCTGCTTCTCCAGCGTTTTTAAGAGCTGTTGATGATGTCAAATGCAGCTTACGGCCACACCGCTCTCTAAGCGCCCGATCTCGTCCGATCTCGGCAGCCAAATAGAGCCGGGCCTGGTTAGTACTTGGTAGGAAGACCGCCTGGGAATACCAGGTGCTGTAAGCTTTTTTGCTTGGGTTTACGGGCAGCACAAGCTGGTGTTACTGCCTATTTATTCATAGAAATTGTTCTATATTTTCATCAAATTTTGTTCTTTCATTGCTGTTTTGCTACTTTATTGGTTTTTCAACCATCGTGCTTCATTACTAGTAGACCATGTTACGGTCCTGGCCATATGTGTTGTTTTTGATTTGTTGTTCTTATAGGTGCCCTGCCTGATTGGCCGGATTGGGGGGCAGTACAGGAAGCTGATTGGTCCATCCTACACTTCCTGGAGTTTTAAAAGTACGGTTCCCAACAGCTAGCGAGGCTCTTTCTGGCAGCAGCACCTGTTTGCTGTTCTTGGTTTCCAAACCTTATTTAGCATTTTTGAATTGTTAGGTTTTGTGCCGTGGTTTTGTTTATAAATTGTATATTTTGTAATTCGTATTAAATCTGTAGGGGTGAACAGCCATTTTCTTTTGATTGTTTTCTCTTGTTTTCACATTAGGGAGTTAGGGTTAGCGACTGTCTTTTGGTTTGTTTATTTCTATCAGGCTAGCTAGCACTTTCTGTGGGAAATGGCTTATTTTGTTTATTATGTTGGCCTTGGTTCGCCCTGAGTTGTAGTGTCATGTTTTGTTTGACACTTTCTTTCGTTTAAAATAAATATCATTCTGTTGGAACATCTCGATCCTGGATTTTGGTTTGGGGATCGGAGAGGGAACATGCTAATTTATCTTTGTATGTTGCACCCTGACCCCCTGGACAGGGGCGTAACAGACCAGTACAGTTATAGTACTTTGTACTTTGCCATATTTATCTTCTTCTTAGCAAGTGTCATGCAATCTGCTTCTCCAGCGTTTTTAAGAGCTGTTGATGATGTCAAATGCAGCTTACGGCCACACCGCTCTCTAAGCGCCCGATCTCGTCCGATCTCGGCAGCCAAATAGAGCCGGGCCTGGTTAGTACTTGGTAGGAAGACCGCCTGGGAATACCAGGTGCTGTAAGCTTTTTTGCTTGGGTTTACGGGCAGCACAAGCTGGTGTTACTGCCTATTTATTCATAGAAATTGTTCTATATTTTCATCAAATTTTGTTCTTTCATTGCTGTTTTGCTACTTTATTGGTTTTTCAACCATCGTGCTTCATTACTAGTAGACCATGTTACGGTCCTGGCCATATGTGTTGTTTTTATTTTGTTGTTCTTATAGGTGCCCTGCCTGATTGGCCGGATTGGGGGGCAGTACAGGAAGCTGATTGGTCCATCCTACACTTCCTGGAGTTTTAAAAGTACGGTTCCCAACAGCTAGCGAGGCTCTTTCTGGCAGCAGCACCTGTTTGCTGTTCTTGGTTTCCAAACTTTATTTAGCATTTTTGAATTGTTAGGTTTTATGCCGTGGTTTTGTTTATAAATTGTATATTTTGTAATTCGTATTAAATCTGTAGGGGTGAACAGCCATTTTCTTTGGACTGTTTTCACATTAGGGAGTTAGGGTTAGCGACTGTGTTTTGGTTTGTTTATTTCTATCAGGCTAGCTAGCACTTTCTGTGGGAAATGGCTTATTTCGTTTATTATGTTGGCCTTGGTTCGCCCTGAGTTGTAGTGTCATGTTTTGTTTGACACTTTCTTTCGTTTAAAATAAATATCATTCTGTTGGAACATCTCGATCCTGGATTTTGGTTTGGGGATCGGAGAGGGAACATGCTAATTTATCTTTGTATGTTGCACCCTGACCCCCTGGACAGGGGCGTAACAGACCAGTACACTTATAGTACTTTGTACTTTGCCACATTTATCTTCGTCTTAGCAAGTTTCATG
This sequence comes from Channa argus, assembly GCF_033026475.1. Classification (NCBI taxonomy): domain Eukaryota; kingdom Metazoa; phylum Chordata; class Actinopteri; order Anabantiformes; family Channidae; genus Channa; species Channa argus. The sequence goes on from NW_027125352.1 coordinate 39,259, forward strand.
CATTCTGCTTCTCCAACGTTTTTAAGAGCTGTTGATGATGTCAAATGCAGCTTACGGCCACACCGCTCTCTAAGCGCCCGATCTCGTCCGATCTCGGCAGCCAAATAGAGCCGGGCCTGGTTAGTACTTGGTAGGAAGACCGCGTGGGAATACCAGGTGCTGTAAGCTTTTTTGCTTGGGTTTACGGGCAGCACAAGCTGGTGTTACTGCCTATTTATTCATAGAAATTGTTCTATATTTTCATCAAATTTTGTTCTTTCATTACTGTTTTGCTACTTTATTGGTTTGTCAACCATCGTGCTTCATTACTAGTAGACCATGTTACGGTCCTGGCCATATGTGTTGTTTTTGATATGTTGTTCTTATAGGTGCCCTGCCTGATTGGCCGGATTGAGGGGCAGTACAGGAAGCTGATTGGTCCATCCTACACTTCCTGGAGTTTTAAAAGTACGGTTCCCAACAGCTAGCGAGGCTCTTTCTGGCAGCAGCACCTGTTTGCTGTTCTTGGTTTCCAAACCTTATTTAGCATTTTTGAATTGTTAGGTTTTGTGCCGTGGTTTTGTTTATAAATTGTATATTTTGTAATTCGTATTAAATCTGTAGGGGTGAACAGCCATTTTCTTTTGATTGTTTTCTCTTGTTTTCACATTAGGGAGTTAGGGTTAGCGACTGTCTTTTGGTTTGTTTATTTCTATCAGGCTAGCTAGCACTTTCTGTGGGAAATGGCTTATTTTGTTTATTATGTTGGCCTTGGTTCGCCCTGAGTTGTAGTGTCATGTTTTGTTTGACACTTTCTTTCGTTTAAAATAAATATCATTCTGTTGGAACATCTCGATCCTGGATTTTGGTTTGGGGATCGGAGAGGGAACATGCTAATTTATCTTTGTATGTTGCACCCTGACCCCCTGGACAGGGGCGTAACAGACCATTACAGTTATAGTACTTTGTACTTTGCCACATTTGTCTTCTTCTTAGCAAGTGTCATGCATTCTGCTTCTCCAGTGTTTTTAAGAGCTGTTGATGATGTCAAATGCAGCTTACGGCCACACCGCTCTCTAAGCGCCCAATCTCGTCCGATCTCGGCAGCCAAATAGAGCCGGGCCTGGTTAGTACTTGGTAGGAAGACCGCCTGGGAATACCAGGTGTTGTAAGCTTTTTTGCTTGGGTTTACGGGCAGCACAAGCTGGTGTTACTGCCTATTTATTCATAGAAATTGTTCTATATTTTCATCAAATTTTGTTCTTTCATTGCTGTTTTGCTACTTTATTGGTTTTTCAACCATCGTGCTTCATTACTAGTAGACCATGTTAGGGTCCTGGCCATATGTGTTGTTTTTGATTTGTTGTTCTTATAGGTGCCCTGCCTGATTGGCCGGATTGGGGGGCAGTACAGGAAGCTGATTGGTCCATCCTACACTTCCTGGAGTTTTAAAAGTACGGTTTCCAACAGCTAGCGAGGCTCTTTCTGGCAGCAGCACCTGTTTGCTGTTCTTGGTTTCCAAACCTTATTTAGCATTTTTGAATTGTTAGGTTTTGTGCCGTGGTTTTGTTTATAAATTGTATATTTTGTAATTCGTATTAAATCTGTAGGGGTGAACAGCCATTTTCTTTTGATTGTTTTCTCTTGTTTTCACATTAGGGAGTTAGGGTTAGCGACTGTCTTTTGGTTTGTTTATTTCTATCAGGCTAGCTAGCACTTTCTGTGGGAAATGGCTTATTTTGTTTATTATGTTGGCCTTGGTTCGCCCTGAGTTGTAGTGTCATGTTTTGTTTGACACTTTCTTTCGTTTAAAATAAATATCATTCTGTTGGAACATCTCGATCCTGGATTTTGGTTTGGGGATCGGAGAGGGAACATGCTAATTTATCTTTGTATGTTGCACCCTGACCCCCTGGACAGGGGCGTAACAGACCAGTACAGTTATAGTACTTTGTACTTTGCCACATTTATCTTCGTCTTAGCAAGTTTCATGCATTCTGCTTCTCCAACGTTTTTAAGAGCTGTTGATGATGTCAAATGCAGCTTACGGCCACACCGCTCTCTAAGCGCCCGATCTCGTCCGATCTCGGCAGCCAAATAGAGCCGGGCCTGGTTAGTACTTGGTAGGAAGACCGCGTGGGAATACCAGGTGCTGTAAGCTTTTTTGCTTGGGTTTACGGGCAGCACAAGCTGGTGTTACTGCCTATTTATTCATAGAAATTGTTCTATATTTTCATCAAATTTTGTTCTTTCATTACTGTTTTGCTACTTTATTGGTTTGTCAACCATCGTGCTTCATTACTAGTAGACCATGTTACGGTCCTGGCCATATGTGTTGTTTTTGATATGTTGTTCTTATAGGTGCCCTGCCTGATTGGCCGGATTGAGGGGCAGTACAGGAAGCTGATTGGTCCATCCTACACTTCCTGGAGTTTTAAAAGTACGGTTCCCAACAGCTAGCGAGGCTCTTTCTGGCAGCAGCACCTGTTTGCTGTTCTTGGTTTCCAAACCTTATTTAGCATTTTTGAATTGTTAGGTTTTGTGCCGTGGTTTTGTTTATAAATTGTATATTTTGTAAATAGTATTAAATCTGTAGGGGTGAACAGCCATTTTCTTTGGACTGTTTTCACATTAGGGAGTTAGGGTTAGCGACTGTCTTTTGGTTTGTTTATTTCTATCAGGCTAGCTAGCACTTTCTGTGGGAAATGGCTTATTTTGTTTATTATGTTGGCCTTGGTTCGCCCTGAGTTGTAGTGTCATGTTTTGTTTGACACTTTCTTTCGTTTAAAATAAATATCATTCTGTTGGAACATCTCGATCCTGGATTTTGGTTTGGGGATCGGAGAGGGAACATGCTAATTTATCTTTGTATGTTGCACCCTGACCCCATGGACAGGGGCGTAACAGACCATTACAGTTATAGTACTTTGTACTTTGCCACATTTGTCTTCTTCTTAGCAAGTGTCATGCATTCTGCTTCTCCAGTGTTTTTAAGAGCTGTTGATGATGTCAAATGCAGCTTACGGCCACACCGCTCTCTAAGCGCCCAATCTCGTCCGATCTCGGCAGCCAAATAGAGCCGGGCCTGGTTAGTACTTGGTAGGAAGACCGCCTGGGAATACCAGGTGTTGTAAGCTTTTTTGCTTGGGTTTACGGGCAGCACAAGCTGGTGTTACTGCCTATTTATTCATAGAAATTGTTCTATATTTTCATCAAATTTTGTTCTTTCATTGCTGTTTTGCTACTTTATTGGTTTTTCAACCATCGTGCTTCATTACTAGTAGACCATGTTAGGGTCCTGGCCATATGTGTTGTTTTTGATTTGTTGTTCTTATAGGTGCCCTGCCTGATTGGCCGGATTGGGGGGCAGTACAGGAAGCTGATTGGTCCATCCTACACTTCCTGGAGTTTTAAAAGTACGGTTCCCAACAGCTAGCGAGGCTCTTTCTGGCAGCAGCACCTGTTTGCTGTTCTTGGTTTCCAAACCTTATTTAGCATTTTTGAATTGTTAGGTTTTGTGCCGTGGTTTTGTTTATAAATTGTATATTTTGTAATTCGTATTAAATCTGTAGGGGTGAACAGCCTTTTTCTTTTGATTGTTTTCTCTTGTTTTCACATTAGGGAGTTAGGGTTAGCGACTGTCTTTTGGATTGTTTATTTCTATCAGGCTAGCTAGCACTTTCTGTGGGAAATGGCTTATTTTGTTTATTATGTTGGCCTTGGTTTGCCCTGAGTTGTAGTGTCATGTTTTGTTTGACACTTTCTTTCGTTTAAAATAAATATCATTCTGTTGGAACATCTCGATACTGGAGTTTGGTTTGGGGATCGGAGAGGGAACATGCTAATTTATCTTTGTATGTTGCACCCTGACCCCCTGGACAGGGGCGTAACAGACCAGTACAGTTATAGTACTTTGTACTTTGCCACATTTATCTTCTTCTTAGCAAGTGTCATGCATTCTGCTTCTCCAGCGTTTTTAAGAGCTGTTGATGATGTCAAATGCAGCTTACGGCCACACCGCTCTCTAAGCGCCCGATCTCGTCTGATCTCGGCAGCCAAATAGAGCCGGGCCTGGTTAGTACTTGGTAGGAAGACCGCCTGGGAATACCAGGTGCTGTAAGCTTTTTTGCTTGGGTTTACGGGCAGCACAAGCTGGTGTTACTGCCTATTTATTCATAGAAATTGTTCTATATTTTCATCAAATTTTGTTCTTTCATTGCTGTTTTGCTACTTTATTGGTTTTTCAACCATCGTGCTTCATTACTAGTAGACCATGTTACGGTCCTGGCCATATGTGTTGTTTTTATTTTGTTGTTCTTATAGGTGCCCTGCCTGATTGGCCGGATTGAGGGGCAGTACAGGAAGCTGATTGGTCCATCCTACACTTCCTGGAGTTTTAAAAGTACGGTTTCCAACAGCTAGCGAGGCTCTTTCTGGCAGCAGCACCTGTTTGCTGTTCTTGGTTTCCAAACCTTATTTAGCATTTTTGAATTGTTAGGTTTTGTGCCGTGGTTTTGTTTATAAATTGTATATTTTGTAATTCGTATTAAATCTGTAGGGGTGAACAGCCATTTTCTTTTGATTGTTTTCTCTTGTTTTCACATTAGGGAGTTAGGGTTAGCGACTGTCTTTTGGTTTGTTTATTTCTATCAGGCTAGCTAGCACTTTCTGTGGGAAATGGCTTATTTTGTTTATTATGTTGGCCTTGGTTCGCCCTGAGTTGTAGTGTCATGTTTTGTTTGACACTTTCTTTCGTTTAAAATAAATATCATTCTGTTGGAACATCTCGATCCTGGATTTTGGTTTGGGGATCGGAGAGGGAACATGCTAATTTATCTTTGTATGTTGCACCCTGACCCCCTGGACAGGGGCGTAACAGACCAGTACAGTTATAGTACTTTGTACTTTGCCACATTTATCTTCGTCTTAGCAAGTTTCATGCATTCTGCTTCTCCAACGTTTTTAAGAGCTGTTGATGATGTCAAATGCAGCTTACGGCCACACCGCTCTCTAAGCGCCCGATCTCGTCCGATCTCGGCAGCCAAATAGAGCCGGGCCTGGTTAGTACTTGGTAGGAAGACCGCGTGGGAATAACAGGTGCTGTAAGCTTTTTTGCTTGGGTTTACGGGCAGCACAAGCTGGTGTTACTGCCTATTTATTCATAGAAATTGTTCTATATTTTCATCAAATTTTGTTCTTTCATTACTGTTTTGCTACTTTATTGGTTTGTCAACCATCGTGCTTCATTACTAGTAGACCATGTTACGGTCCTGGCCATATGTGTTGTTTTTGATATGTTGTTCTTATAGGTGCCCTGCCTGATTGGCCGGATTGAGGGGCAGTACAGGAAGCTGATTGGTCCATCCTACACTTCCTGGAGTTTTAAAAGTACGGTTCCCAACAGCTAGCGAGGCTCTTTCTGGCAGCAGCACCTGTTTGCTGTTCTTGGTTTCCAAACCTTATTTAGCATTTTTGAATTGTTAGGTTTTGTGCCGTGGTTTTGTTTATAAATTGTATATTTTGTAAATAGTATTAAATCTGTAGGGGTGAACTGCCATTTTCTTTGGACTGTTTTCACATTAGGGAGTTAGGGTTAGCGACTGTCTTTTGGTTTGTTTATTTCTATCAGGCTAGCTAGCACTTTCTGTGGGAAATGGCTTATTTTGTTTATTATGTTGGCCTTGGTTCGCCCTGAGTTGTAGTGTCATGTTTTGTTTGACACTTTCTTTCGTTTAAAATAAATATCATTCTGTTGGAACATCTCGATCCTGGATTTTGGTTTGGGGATCGGAGATGGAACATGCTAATTTATCTTTGTATGTTGCACCCTGACCCCCTGGACAGGGGCATAACAGACCAGTACAGTTATAGTACTTTGTACTTTGCCACATTTATCTTCTTCTTAGCAAGTGTCATGCATTCTGCTTCTCCAGCGTTTTTAAGAGCTGTTGATGATGTCAAATGCAGCTTACGGCCACACCGCTCTCTAAGCGCCCGATCTCGTCCGATCTCGGCAGCCAAATAGAGCCGGGCCTGGTTAGTACTTGGTAGGAAGACCGCCCGGGAATACCAGGTGCTGTAAGCTTTTTTGCTTGGGTTTACGAGCAGCACAAGCTGGTGTTACTGCCTATTTATTCATAGAAATTGTTCTATATTTTCATCAAATTTTGTTCTTTCATTGCTGTTTTGCTACTTTATTGGTTTTTCAACCATCGTGCTTCATTACTAGTAGACCATGTTACGGTCCTGGCCATATGTGTTGTTTTTATTTTCTCTTTCTTATAGGTGCCCTTCCTGATTGGCCGGATTGAGGGGCAGTACAGGAAGCTGATTGGTCCATCCTACACTTCCTGGAGTTTTAAAAGTACGGTTCCCAACAGCTAGCGAGGCTCTTTCTGGTAGCAGCACCTGTTTGCTGTTCTTGGTTTCCAAACCTTATTTAGCATTTTTGAATTGTTAGGTTTTGTGCCGTGGTTTTTTTATAAATTGTATATTTTGTAATTCGTATTAAATCTGTAGGGGTGAACAGCCATTTTCTTTTGATTGTTTTCTCTTGTTTTCACATTAGGGAGTTAGGGTTAGCGACTGTCTTTTGGTTTTTTTATTTCTATCAGGCTAGCTAGCACTTTCTGTGGGAAATGGCTTATTTTGTTTATTATGTTGGCCTTGGTTCGCCCTGAGTTGTAGTGTCATGTTTTGTTTGACACTTTCTTTCGTTTAAAATAAATATCATTCTGTTGGAACATCTCGATCCTGGATTTTGGTTTGGGGATCGGAGAGGGAACATGCTAATTTATCTTTGTATGTTGCACCCTGACCCCCTGGACAGGGGCGTAACAGACCAGTACAGTTATAGTACTTTGTACTTTGCCACATTTATCTTCTTCTTAGCAAGTGTCATGCATTCTGCTTCTCCAGCGTTTTTAAGAGCTGTTGATGATGTCAAATGCAGCTTACGGCCACACCGCTCTCTAAGCGCCCGATCTCGTCCGATCTCGGCAGCCAAATAGAGCCGGGCCTGGTTAGTACTTGCTAGGAAGACCGCCTGGGAATACCAGGTGCTGTAAGCTTTTTTGCTTGGGTTTACGGGCAGCACAAGCTGGTGTTACTGCCTATTTATTCATAGAAATTGTTCTATATTTTCATCAAATTTTGTTCTTTCATTGCTGTTTTGCTACTTTATTGGTTTTTCAACCATCGTGCTTCTTTACTAGTAGACCATGTTACGGTCCTGGCCATATGTGTTGTTTTTATTTTGTTGTTCTTATAGGTGCCCTGCCTGATTGGCCGGATTGGGGGGCAGTACAGGAAGCTGATTGGTCCATCCTACACTTCCTGGAGTTTTAAAAGTACGGTTCCCAACAGCTAGCGAGGCTCTTTCTGGCAGCAGCACCTGTTTGCTGTTCTTGGTTTCCAAACTTTATTTAGCATTTTTGAATTGTTAGGTTTTATGCCGTGGTTTTGTTTATAAATTGTATATTTTGTAAATAGTATTAAATCTGTAGGGGTGAACAGCCATTTTCTTTGGACTGTTTTCACATTAGGGAGTTAGGGTTAGCGACTGTGTTTTGGTTTGTTTATTTCTATCAGGCTAGCTAGCACTTTCTGTGGGAAATGGCTTATTTTGTTTATTATGTTGGCCTTGGTTCGCCCTGAGTTGTAGTGTCATGTTTTGTTTGACACTTTCTTTCGTTTAAAATAAATATCATTCTGTTGGAACATCTCGATCCTGGATTTTGGTTTGGGGATCGGAGAGGGAACATGCTAATTTATCTTTGTATGTTGCACCCTGACCCCCTGGACAGGGGCGTAACAGACCAGTACAGTTATAGTACTTTGTACTTTGCCACATTTATCTTCGTCTTAGCAAGTTTCATGCATTCTGCTTCTCCAACGTTTTTAAGAGCTGTTGATGATGTCAAATGCAGCTTACGGCCACACCGCTCTCTAAGCGCCCGATCTCGTCCGATCTCGGCAGCCAAATAGAGCCGGGCCTGGTTAGTACTTGGTAGGAAGACCGCGTGGGAATACCAGGTGCTGTAAGCTTTTTTGCTTGGGTTTACGGGCAGCACAAGCTGGTGTTACTGCCTATTTATTCATAGAAATTGTTCTATATTTTCATCAAATTTTGTTCTTTCATTGCTGTTTTGCTACTTTATTGGTTTTTCAACCATCGTGCTTCATTACTAGTAGACCATGTTACGGTCCTGGCCATATGTGTTGTTTTTGTTTTGTTGTTCTTATAGGTGCCCTGCCTGATTGGCCGGATTGGGGGGCAGTACAGGAAGCTGATTGGTCCATCCTACACTTCCTGGAGTTTTAAAAGTACGGTTTCCAACAGCTAGCGAGGCTCTTTCTGGCAGCAGCACCTGTTTGCTGTTCTTGGTTTCCAAACCTTATTTAGCATTTTTGAATTGTTAGGTTTTGTGCCGTGGTTTTGTTTATAAATTGTATATTTTGTAAATAGTATTAAATCTGTAGGGGTGAACAGCCATTTTCTTTGGACTGTTTTCACATTAGGGAGTTAGGGTTAGCGACTGTCTTTTGGTTTGTTTATTTCTATCAGGCTAGCTAGCACTTTCTGTGGGAAATGGCTTATTTTGTTTATTATGTTGGCCTTGGTTCGCCCTGAGTTGTAGTGTCATGTTTTGTTTGACACTTTCTTTCGTTTAAAATAAATATCATTCTGTTGGAACATCTCGATCCTGGATTTTGGTTTGGGGATCGGAGAGGGAACATGCTAATTTATCTTTGTATGTTGCACCCTGACCCCCTGGACAGGGGCGTAACAGACCAGTACAGTTATATTACTTTGTACTTTGCCACATTTATCTTCTTCTTAGCAAGTGTCATGCATTCTGCTTCTCCAGCGTTTTTAAGAGCTGTTGATGATGTCAAATGCAGCTTACGGCCACACCGCTCTCTAAGCGCCGGATCTCGTCCGATCTCGGCAGCCAAATAGAGCCGGGCCTGGTTAGTACTTGGTAGGAAGACCGCCTGGGAATACCAGGTGCTGTAAGCTTTATTGCTTGGGTTTACGGGCAGCACAAGCTGGTGTTACTGCCTATTTATTCATAGAAATTTTTCTATATTTTCATCAAATTTTGTTCTTTCATTGCTGTTGTTTTGCTACTTTATTGGTTTCTCAACCATCGTGCTTCATTACTAGTAGACCATGTTAAATAAATTGTATATTTTGTAAATAGTATTAAATCTGTAGGGGTGAACTGCCATTTTCTTGGACTGTTTTCACATTAGGGAGTAAGGGTTAGCGACTGTCTTTTGGTTTGTTTATTTCTATCAGGCTAGCTAGCACTTTCTATGGGAAATGGCTTATTTTGTTTATTATGTTGGCCTTGGTTCGCCCTGAGTTGTAGTGTCATGTTTTGTTTGACACTTTCTTTCGTTTAAAATAAATATCATTCTGTTGGAACATCTCGATCCTGGATTTTGGTTTGGGGATCGGAGAGGGAACATGCTAATTTATCTTTGTATGTTGCACCCTGACCCCCTGGACAGGGGCGTAACAGACCAGTACAGTTATAGTACTTTGTACTTTGCCACATTTATCTTCTTCTTAGCATGTTTCATGCATTCTGCTTCTCCAACGTTTTTATGCAGCTTACGGCCACACCGCTCTCTAAGCGCCCGATCTCGTCCGATCTCGGCAGCCAAATAGAGCCGGGCCTGGTTAGTACTTGGTAGGAAGACCGCCTGGGAATACCAGGTGATGTAAGCTTTTTTGCTTGGGTTTACGGGCAGCACAAACTGGTGTTACTGCCTATTTATTCATAGAAATTGTTGTATATTTTCATCAAATTTTGTTCTTTCATTGCTGTTTTGCTACTTTATTGGTTTGTCAACCATCGTGCTTCATTACTAGTAGACCATGTTACGGTCCTGGCCATATGTGTTGTTTTTATTTTGTTGTTCTTATAGGTGCCCTGCCTGATTGGCCGGATTGGGGGGCAGTACAGGAAGCTGATTGGTCCATCCTACACTTCCTGGAGTTTTAAAAGTACGGTTCCCAACAGCTAGCGAGGCTCTTTCTGGCAGCAACACCTGTTTGCTGTTCTTGGTTTCCAAACCTTATTTAGCATTTTTGAATTGTTAGGTTTTGTGCCGTGGTTTTGTTTATAAATTGTATATTTTGTAATTCGTATTAAATCTGTAGGGGTGAACAGCCATTTTCTTTGGACTGTTTTCACATTAGGGAGTTAGGGTTAGCGACTGTCTTTTGGATTGTTTATTTCTATCAGGCTAGCTAGCACTTTCTGTGGGAAATGGCTTATTTTGTTTATTATGTTGGCCTTGGTTCGCCCTGAGTTGTAGTGTCATGTTTTGTTTGACACTTTCTTTCGTTTAAAATAAATATCATTCTGTTGGAACATCTCGATACTGGATTTTGGTTTGGGGATCGGAGAGGGAACATGCTAATTTATCTTTGTATGTTGCACCCTGACCCCCTAGACAGGGGCGTAACAGACCAGTACAGTTATAGTACTTTGTACTTTGCCACGTTTATCTTCGTCTTAGCAAGTGTCATGCATTCTGCTTCTCCAGCGTTTTTAAGAGCTGTTGATGATGTCAAATGCAGCCTACGGCCACACCGCTCTCTAAGCGCCCGATCTCGTCCGATCTCGGCAGCCAAATAGAGCCGGGCCTTGTTAGTACTTGGTAGGAAGACTGCCTGGGAATACCAGGTGCTGTAAACTTTTTTGCTTGGGTTTACGGGCAGCACAAGCTGGTGTTACTGCCTATTTATTCATAGAAATTGTTCTATATTTTCATCAAATTTTGTTCTTTCATTGCTGTTTTGCTACTTTATTGGTTTGTCAACCATCGTGCTTCATTACTAGTAGACCATGTTACGGTCCTGGCCATATGTGTTGTTTTTGATTTGTTGTTCTTATAGGTGCCCTGCCTGATTGGCCGGATTGAGGGGCAGTACAGGAAGCTGATTGGTCCATCCTACACTTCCTGGAGTTTTAAAAGTACGGTTCCCAACAGCTAGCGAGGCTCTTTCTGGCAGCAGCACCTGTTTGCTGTTCTTGGTTTCCAAACCTTATTTAGCATTTTTGAATTGTTAGGTTTTGTGCCGTGGTTTTGTTTATAAATTGTATATTTTGTAAATAGTATTAAATCTGTAGGGGTGAACAGCCATTTTCTTTGGACTGTTTTCACATTAGGGAGTTAGGGTTAGCGACTGTCTTTTGGATTGTTTATTTCTATCAGGCTAGCTAGCACTTTCTGTGGGAAATGGCTTATTTTGTTTATTATGTTGGCCTTGGGTTGCCCTGAGTTGTAGTGTCATGTTTTGTTTGACACTTTCTTTCGTTGAAAATAAATATCATTCTGTTGGAACATCTCGATACTGGAGTTTGGTTTGGGGATCGGAGAGGGAACATGCTAATTTATCTTAGTATGTTGCACCCTGACCCCCTGGACAGGGGCGTAACAGACCAGTACAGTTATAGTACTTTGTACTTTGCCACATTTATCTTCTTCTTAGCAAGTGTCATGCATTCTGCTTCTCCAGCGTTTTTAAGAGCTGTTGATGATGTCAAATGCAGCTTACGGCCACACCGCTCTCTAAGCGCCCGATCTCGGCAGCCAAATAGAGCCGGGCCTGGTTAGTACTTGGTAGGAAGACCGCCTGGGAATACCAGGTGCTGTAAACTTTTTTACTTGGGTTTACGGGCAGCACAAACTGGTGTTACTGCCTATTTATTCATAGAAATTGTTCTATATTTTCATCAAATTTTGTTCTTTCATTGCTGTTTTGCTACTTTATTGGTTTGTCAACCATCGTTCTTCATTACTAGTAGACCATGTTACGGTCCTGGCCATATGTGTTGTTTTTATTTTCTTGTTCTTATAGGTGCCCTGCCTGATTGGCCGGATTTGGGGGAAGTACAGGAAGCTGATTGGTCCATCCTACACTTCCTGGAGTTTTAAAAGTACGGTTCCCAACAGCTAGCGAGGCTCTTTCTGGCAGTAGCACCTGTTTGCTGTTCTTGGTTTCCAAATCTTATTTAGCATTTTTGAATTGTTAGGTTTTGTGCCGTGGTTTTGTTTATAAATTGTATATTTTGTAAATAGTATTAAATCTGTAGGGGTGGACTGCCATTTTCTTTTGATTGTTTTCTCTTGTTTTCACATTAGGGAGTTAGGGTTAGCGACTGTCTTTTGGTTTGTTTATTTCTATCAGGCTAGCTAGCACTTTCTGTGGGAAATGGCTTATATTGTTTATTATGTTGGCCTTGGTTCGCCCTGAGTTGTAGTGTCATGTTTTATTTGACACTTTCTTTTGTTTAAAATAAATATCATTCTGTTGGAACATCTCGATCCTGGATTTTGGTTTGGGGATCGGAGAGGGAACATGCTAATTTATCTTTGTATGTTGCACCCTGACCCCCTAGACAGGGGCGTAACAGACCAGTACAGTTATAGTACTTTGTACTTTGCCACATTTATCTTCTTCTTAGCAAGTGTCATGCATTCTGCTTCTCCAGCGTTTTTAAGAGCTGTTGATGATGTCAAATGCAGCTTACGGCCACACCGCTCTCTAAGCGCCCGATCTCGTCCGATCTCGGCAGCCAAATAGAGCTGGGCCTGGTTAGTACTTGGTAGGAAGACCGCCTGGGAATACCAGGTGCTGTAAGCTTTTTTGCTTGGGTTTACGGGCAGCACAAGCTGGTGTTACTGCCTATTTATTCATAGAAATTGTTCTATATTTTCATCAAATTTTGTTCTTTCATTGCTGTTTTGCTACTTTATTGGTTTGTCAACCATCGTGCTTCATTACTAGTAGACCATGTTACGGTCCTGGCCATATGTGTTGTTTTTATTTTCTTGTTCTTATAGGTGCCCTGCCTGATTGGCCGGATTTGGGGGAAGTACAGGAAGCTGATTGGTCCATCCTACACTTCCTGGAGTTTTAAAAGTACGGTTCCCAACAGCTAGCGAGGCTCTTTCTGGCAGCAGCACCTGTTTGCTGTTCTTGGTTTCCAAACCTTATTTAGCATTTTTGAATTGTTAGGTTTTGTGCCGTGGTTTTGTTTATAAATTGTATATTTTGTAAATAGTATTAAATCTGTAGGGGTGGACTGCCATTTTCTTTTGATTGTTTTCTCTTGTTTTCACATTAGGGAGTTAGGGTTAGCGACTATCTTTTGGTTTGTTTATTTCTATCAGGCTAGCTAGCACTTTCTGTGGGAAATGGCTTATTTTGTTTATTATGTTGGCCTTGGTTCGCCCTGAGTTGTAGTGTCATGTTTTGTTTGACACTTTCTTTCGTTTAAAATAAATATCATTCTGTTGGAACATCTCAATCCTTGATTTTGGTTTGAGGATCGGAGAGGGAACATGCAAATTTATCTTTCTATGTTTCACCCTGACCCCCTAGACAGGGGCGTAACAGACCAGTACAGTTATAGTACTTTGTACTTTGCCACATTTATCTTCTTCTTAGCAAGTGTCATGCATTCTGCTTCTCCAGCGTTTTTAAGAGCTGTTGATGATGTCAAATGTAGCTTACGGCCACACCGCTCTCTAAGCGCCCGATCTCGTCCGATCTCGGCAGCCAAATAGGGCCGGGCCTGGTTAGTACTTGGTAGGAAGACCGCCTGGGAATACCAGGTGCTGTAAGCTTTTTTGCTTGGGTTTACGGGCAGCACAAGCTGGTGTTACTGCCTATTTATTCATAGAAATTGTTCTATATTTTCATCAAATTTTGTTCTTTCATTGCTGTTTTGCTACTTTATTGGTTTGCCAACCATCGTGCTTCATTACTAGTAGACCATGTTACGGTCCTGGCCATATGTGTTGTTTTTATTTTCTTGTTCTTATAGGTGCCCTGCCTGATTGGCCGGATTTGGGGGAAGTACAGGAAGCTGATTGGTCCATCCTACACTTCCTGGAGTTTTAAAAGTACGGTTCCCAACAGCTAGTGAGGCTCTTTCTGGCAGTAGCACCTGTTTGCTGTTCTTGGTTTCCAAATCTTATTTAGCATTTTTGAATTGTTAGGTTTTGTGCCGTGGTTTTGTTTATAAATTGTATATTTTGTAAATAGTATTAAATCTGTAGGGGTGAACTGCCATTTACTTTGGACTGTTTTCACATTAGGGAGTTAGGGTTAGCGACTGTCTTTTGGTTTGTTTATTTCTATCAGGCTAGCTAGCACTTTCTGTGGGAAATGGCTTATTTTGTTTATTATGTTGGCCTTGGTTCGCCCTGAGTTGTAGTGTCATGTTTTGTTTGACACTTTCTTTCGTTTAAAATAAATATCATTCTGTTGGAACATCTCGATCCTGGATTTTGGTTTGGGGATCGGAGAGGGAACATGCTAATTTATCTTTGTATGTTGCACCCTGAGCCCCTAGACAGGGGCGTAACAGACCAGTACAGTTATAGTACTTTGTACTTTGCCACATTTATCTTCTTCTTAGCAAGTGTCATGCATTCTGCTTCTCCAGCGTTTTTAAGAGCTGTTGATGATGTCAAATGCAGCTTACGGCCACACCGCTCTCTAAGCGCCCGATCTCGGCAGCCAAATAGGGCCGGGCCTGGTTAGTACTTGGTAGGAAGACCGCCTGGGAATACCAGGTGCTGTAAGCTTTTTTGCTTGGGTTTACGGGCAGCACAAGCTGGTGTTACTGCCTATTTATTCATAGAAATTGTTCTATATTTTCATCAAATTTTGTTCTTTCATTGCTGTTTTGCTACTTTATTGGTTTGCCAACCATCGTGCTTCATTACTAGTAGACCATGTTACGGTCCTGGCCATATGTGTTGTTTTTATTTTCTTGTTCTTATAGGTGCCCTGCCTGATTGGCCGGATTTGGGGGAAGTACAGGAAGCTGATTGGTCCATCCTACACTTCCTGGAGTTTTAAAAGTACGGTTCCCAACAGCTAGCGAGGCTCTTTCTGGCAGTAGCACCTGTTTGCTGTTCTTGGTTTCCAAATCTTATTTAGCATTTTTGAATTGTTAGGTTTTGTGCCGTGGTTTTGTTTATAAATTGTATATTTTGTAAATAGTATTAAATCTGTAGGGGTGAACTGCCATTTACTTTGGACTGTTTTCACATTAGGGAGTTAGGGTTAGCGACTGTCTTTTGGTTTGTTTATTTCTATCAGGCTAGCTAGCACTTTCTGTGGGAAATGGCTTATTTTGTTTATTATGTTGGCCTTGGTTCGCCCTGAGTTGTAGTGTCATGTTTTGTTTGACACTTTCTTTCGTTTAAAATAAATATCATTCTGTTGGAACATCTCGATCCTGGATTTTGGTTTGGGGATCGGAGAGGGAACATGCTAATTTATCTTTGTATGTTGCACCCTGACCCCCTAGACAGGGGCGTAACAGACCAGTACAGTTATAGTACTTTGTACTTTGCCACATTTATCTTCTTCTTAGCAAGTGTCATGCATTCTGCTTCTCCAGCGTTTTTAAGAGCTGTTGATGATGTCAAATGCAGCTTACGGCCACACCGCTCTCTAAGCGCCCGATCTCGTCCGATCTCGGCAGCCAAATAGGGCCGGGCCTGGTTAGTACTTGGTAGGAAGACCGCCTGGGAATACCAGGTGCTGTAAGCTTTTTTGCTTGGGTTTACGGGCAGCACAAGCTGGTGTTACTGCCTATTTATTCATAGAAATTGTTCTATATTTTCATCAAATTTTGTTCTTTCATTGCTGTTTTGCTACTTTACTGGTTTGCCAACCATCGTGCTTCATTACTAGTAGACCATGTTACGGTCCTGGCCATATGTGTTGTTTTTATTTTCTTGTTCTTATAGGTGCCCTGCCTGATTGGCCGGATTTGGGGGAAGTACAGGAAGCTGATTGGTCCATCCTACACTTCCTGGAGTTTTAAAAGTACGGTTCCCAACAGCTAGCGAGGCTCTTTCTGGCAGTAGCACCTGTTTGCTGTTCTTGGTTTCCAAATCTTATTTAGCATTTTTGAATTGTTAGGTTTTGTGCCGTGGTTTTGTTTATAAATTGTATATTTTGTAAATAGTATTAAATCTGTAGGGGTGGACTGCCATTTTCTTTTGATTGTTTTCTCTTGTTTTCACATTAGGGAGTTAGGGTTAGCGACTGTCTTTTGGTTTGTTTATTTCTATCAGGCTAGCTAGCGCTTTCTGTGGGAAATGGCTTATTTTGTTTATTATGTTGGCCTTGGTTCGCCCTGAGTTGTAGTGTCATGTTTTGTTTGACACTTTCTTTCGTTTAAAATAAATATCATTCTGTTGGAACATCTCAATCCTGGATTTTGGTTTGAGGATCGGAGAGGGAACATGCAAATTTATCTTTGTATGTTTCACCCTGACCCCCTAGACAGGGGCGTAACAGACCAGTACAGTTATAGTACTTTGTACTTTGCCACATTTATCTTCTTCTTAGCAAGTGTCATGCATTCTGCTTCTCCAGCGTTTTTAAGAGCTGTTGATGATGTCAAATGCAGCTTACGGCCACACCGCTCTCTAAGCGCCCGATCTCGTCCGATCTCGGCAGCCAAATAGAGCCGGGCCTGGTTAGTACTTGGTAGGAAGACCGCCTGGGAATACCAGGTGCTGTAAGCTTTTTTGCTTGGGTTTACGGGCAGCACAAGCTGGTGTTACTGCCTATTTATTCATAGAAATTGTTCTATATTTTCATCAAATTTTGTTCTTTCATTGCTGTTTTGTTACTTTATTGGTTTGCCAACCATCGTGCTTCATTACTAGTAGACCATGTTACGGTCCTGGCCATATGTGTTGTTTTTATTTTCTTGTTCTTATAGGTGCCCTGCCTGATTGGCCGGATTTGGGGGCAGTACAGGAAGCTGATTGGTCCATCCTACACTTCCGGGAGTTTTAAAAGTACGGTTCCCAACAGCTAGCGAGGCTCTTTCTGGCATCAGCACCTGTTTGCTGTTCTTGGTTTTCAAACCTTATTTAGCATTTTTGAATTGTTAGGTTTTGTGCCGTGGTTTTGTTTATAAATTGTATATTTTGTAAATAGTATTAAATCTGTAGGGGTGAACTGCCATTTACTTTGGACTGTTTTCACATTAGGGAGTTAGGGTTAGCGACTGTCTTTTGGTTTGTTTATTTCTATCAGGCTAGCTAGCACTTTCTGTGGGAAATGGCTTATTTTGTTTATTATGTTGGCCTTGGTTCGCCCTGAGTTGTAGTGTCATGTTTTGTTTGACACTTTCTTTCGTTTAAAATAAATATCATTCTGTTGGAACATCTCGATCCTGGATTTTGGTTTGGGGATCGGAGAGGGAACATGCTAATTTATCTTTGTATGTTGCACCCTGAGCCCCTAGACAGGGGCGTAACAGACCAGTACAGTTATAGTACTTTGTACTTTGCCACATTTATCTTCTTCTTAGCAAGTGTCATGCATTCTGCTTCTCCAGCGTTTTTAAGAGCTGTTGATGATGTCAAATGCAGCTTACGGCCACACCGCTCTCTAAGCACCCGATCTCGCCCGATCTCGGCAGCCAAATAGGGCCGGGCCTGGTTAGTACGTGGTAGGAAGACCGCTTGGGAATACCAGGTGCTGTAAGCTTTTTTGCTTGGGTTTACGGGCAGCACAAGCTGGTGTTACTGCCTATTTATTCATAGAAATTGTTCTATATTTTCATCAAATTTTGTTCTTTCATTGCTGTTTTGCTACTTTATTGGTTTTTCAACCATCGTGCTTCATTACTAGTAGACCATGTTACGGTCCTGGCCATATGTGTTGTTTTTGATTTGTTGTTCTTATAGGTGCCCTGCCTGATTGGCCGGATTGGGGGGCAGTACAGGAAGCTGATTGGTCCATCCTACACTTCCTGGAGTTTTAAAAGTACGGTTTCCAACAGCTAGCGAGGCTCTTTCTGGCAGCAGCACCTGTTTGCTGTTCTTGGTTTCCAAACCTTATTTAGCATTTTTGAATTGTTAGGTTTTGTGCCGTGGTTTTGTTTATAAATTGTATATTTTGTAAATAGTATTAAATCTGTAGGGGTGAACAGCCATTTTCTTTGGACTGTTTTCACATTAGGGAGTTAGGGTTAGCGACTGTCTTTTGGTTTGTTTATTTCTATCAGGCTAGCTAGCACTTTCTGTGGGAAATGGCTTATTTTGTTTATTATGTTGGCCTTGGTTCGCCCTGAGTTGTAGTGTCATGTTTTGTTTGACACTTTCTTTCGTTTAAAATAAATATCATTCTGTTGGAACATCTCGATCCTGGATTTTGGTTTGGGGATCGGAGAGGGAACATGCTAATTTATCTTTGTATGTTGCACCCTGACCCCCTGGACAGGGGCGTAACAGACCAGTACAGTTATAATACTTTGTACTTTGCCACATTTGTCTTCTTCTTAGCAAGTGTCATGCATTCTGCTTCTCCAGTGTTTTTAAGAGCTGTTGATGATGTCAAATGCAGCTTACGGCCACACCGCTCTCTAAGCGCCCAATCTCGTCCGATCTCGGCAGCCAAATAGAGCCGGGCCTGGTTAGTACTTGGTAGGAAGACCGCCTGGGAATACCAGGTGTTGTAAGCTTTTTTGCTTGGGTTTACGGGCAGCACAAGCTGGTGTTACTGCCTATTTATTCATAGAAATTGTTCTATATTTTCATCAAATTTTGTTCTTTCATTGCTGTTTTGCTACTTTATTGGTTTTTCAACCATCGTGCTTCATTACTAGTAGACCATGTTACGGTCCTGGCCATATGTGTTGTTTTTATTTTCTCGTTCTTATAGGTGCCCTGCCTGATTGGCCGGATTGAGGGGCAGTACAGGAAGCTGATTGGTCCATCCTACACTTCCTGGAGTTTTAAAAGTACGGTTCCCAACAGCTAGCGAGGCTCTTTCTGGCAGCAGCACCTGTTTGCTGTTCTTGGTTTCCAAACCTTATTTAGCATTTTTGAATTGTTAGGTTTTGTGCCGTGGTTTTGTTTATAAATTGTATATTTTGTAAATAGTATTAAATCTGTAGGGGTGAACAGCCATTTTCTTTTGATTGTTTTCTCTTGTTTTCACATTAGGGAGTTAGGGTTAGCGACTGTCTTTTGGTTTGTTTATTTCTATCAGGCTAGCTAGCACTTTCTGTGGGAAATGGCTTATTTTGTTTATTATGTTGGCCTTGGTTCGCCCTGAGTTGTAGTGTCATGTTTTGTTTGACACTTTCTTTCGTTTAAAATAAATATCATTCTGTTGGAACATCTCGATCCTGGATTTTGGTTTGGGGATCGGAGAGGGAACATGCTAATTTATCTTTGTATGTTGCACCCTGACCCCCTGGACAGGGGCGTAACAGACCAGTACAGTTATATTACTTTGTACTTTGCCACATTTATCTTCTTCTTAGCAAGTGTCATGCATTCTGCTTCTCCAGCGTTTTTAAGAGCTGTTGATGATGTCAAATGCAGCTTACGGCCACACCGCTCTCTAAGCGCCGGATCTCGTCCGATCTCGGCAGCCAAATAGAGCCGGGCCTGGTTAGTACTTGGTAGGAAGACCGCCTGGGAATACCAGGTGCTGTAAGCTTTATTGCTTGGGTTTACGGGCAGCACAAGCTGGTGTTACTGCCTATTTATTCATAGAAATTTTTCTATATTTTCATCAAATTTTGTTCTTTCATTGCTGTTGTTTTGCTACTTTATTGGTTTCTCAACCATCGTGCTTCATTACTAGTAGACCATGTTAAATAAATTGTATATTTTGTAAATAGTATTAAATCTGTAGGGGTGAACTGCCATTTTCTTGGACTGTTTTCACATTAGGGAGTAAGGGTTAGCGACTGTCTTTTGGTTTGTTTATTTCTATCAGGCTAGCTAGCACTTTCTATGGGAAATGGCTTATTTTGTTTATTATGTTGGCCTTGGTTCGCCCTGAGTTGTAGTGTCATGTTTTGTTTGACACTTTCTTTCGTTTAAAATAAATATCATTCTGTTGGAACATCTCGATCCTGGATTTTGGTTTGGGGATCGGAGAGGGAACATGCTAATTTATCTTTGTATGTTGCACCCTGACCCCCTGGACAGGGGCGTAACAGACCAGTACAGTTATAGTACTTTGTACTTTGCCACATTTATCTTCTTCTTAGCATGTTTCATGCATTCTGCTTCTCCAACGTTTTTATGCAGCTTACGGCCACACCGCTCTCTAAGCGCCCGATCTCGTCCGATCTCGGCAGCCAAATAGAGCCGGGCCTGGTTAGTACTTGGTAGGAAGACCGCCTGGGAATACCAGGTGATGTAAGCTTTTTTGCTTGGGTTTACGGGCAGCACAAACTGGTGTTACTGCCTATTTATTCATAGAAATTGTTGTATATTTTCATCAAATTTTGTTCTTTCATTGCTGTTTTGCTACTTTATTGGTTTGTCAACCATCGTGCTTCATTACTAGTAGACCATGTTACGGTCCTGGCCATATGTGTTGTTTTTATTTTGTTGTTCTTATAGGTGTCCTGCCTGATTGGCCGGATTGGGGGGCAGTACAGGAAGCTGATTGGTCCATCCTACACTTCCTGGAGTTTTAAAAGTACGGTTCCCAACAGCTAGCGAGGCTCTTTCTGGCAGCAACACCTGTTTGCTGTTCTTGGTTTCCAAACCTTATTTAGCATTTTTGAATTGTTAGGTTTTGTGCCGTGGTTTTGTTTATAAATTGTATATTTTGTAATTCGTATTAAATCTGTAGGGGTGAACAGCCATTTTCTTTGGACTGTTTTCACATTAGGGAGTTAGGGTTAGCGACTGTCTTTTGGATTGTTTATTTCTATCAGGCTAGCTAGCACTTTCTGTGGGAAATGGCTTATTTTGTTTATTATGTTGGCCTTGGTTCGCCCTGAGTTGTAGTGTCATGTTTTGTTTGACACTTTCTTTCGTTTAAAATAAATATCATTCTGTTGGAACATCTCGATACTGGATTTTGGTTTGGGGATCGGAGAGGGAACATGCTAATTTATCTTTGTATGTTGCACCCTGACCCCCTAGACAGGGGCGTAACAGACCAGTACAGTTATAGTACTTTGTACTTTGCCACGTTTATCTTCGTCTTAGCAAGTGTCATGCATTCTGCTTCTCCAGCGTTTTTAAGAGCTGTTGATGATGTCAAATGCAGCTTACGGCCACACCGCTCTCTAAGCGCCCGATCTCGTCCGATCTCGGCAGCCAAATAGGGCCGGGCCTGGTTAGTACTTGGTAGGAAGACCGCCTGGGAATACCAGGTGCTGTAAGCTTTTTTGCTTGGGTTTACGGGCAGCACAAGCTGGTGTTACTGCCTATTTATTCATAGAAATTGTTCTATATTTTCATCAAATTTTGTTCTTTCATTGCTGTTTTGCTACTTTATTGGTTTGCCAACCATCGTGCTTCATTACTAGTAGACCATGTTACGGTCCTGGCCATATGTGTTGTTTTTATTTTCTTGTTCTTATAGGTGCCCTGCCTGATTGGCCGGATTTGGGGGAAGTACAGGAAGCTGATTGGTCCATCCTACACTTCCTGGAGTTTTAAAAGTACGGTTCCCAACAGCTAGCGAGGCTCTTTCTGGCAGTAGCACCTGTTTGCTGTTCTTGGTTTCCAAATCTTATTTAGCATTTTTGAATTGTTAGGTTTTGTGCCGTGGTTTTGTTTATAAATTGTATATTTTGTAAATAGTATTAAATCTGTAGGGGTGAACTGCCATTTACTTTGGACTGTTTTCACATTAGGGAGTTAGGGTTAGCGACTGTCTTTTGGTTTGTTTATTTCTATCAGGCTAGCTAGCACTTTCTGTGGGAAATGGCTTATTTTGTTTATTATGTTGGCCTTGGTTCGCCCTGAGTTGTAGTGTCATGTTTTGTTTGACACTTTCTTTCGTTTAAAATAAATATCATTCTGTTGGAACATCTCGATCCTGGATTTTGGTTTGGGGATCGGAGAGGGAACATGCTAATTTATCTTTGTATGTTGCACCCTGACCCCCTAGACAGGGGCGTAACAGACCAGTACAGTTATAGTACTTTGTACTTTGCCACATTTATCTTCTTCTTAGCAAGTGTCATGCATTCTGCTTCTCCAGCGTTTTTAAGAGCTGTTGATGATGTCAAATGCAGCTTACGGCCACACCGCTCTCTAAGCGCCCGATCTCGTCCGATCTCGGCAGCCAAATAGGGCCGGGCCTGGTTAGTACTTGGTAGGAAGACCGCCTGGGAATACCAGGTGCTGTAAGCTTTTTTGCTTGGGTTTACGGGCAGCACAAGCTGGTGTTACTGCCTATTTATTCATAGAAATTGTTCTATATTTTCATCAAATTTTGTTCTTTCATTGCTGTTTTGCTACTTTACTGGTTTGCCAACCATCGTGCTTCATTACTAGTAGACCATGTTACGGTCCTGGCCATATGTGTTGTTTTTATTTTCTTGTTCTTATAGGTGCCCTGCCTGATTGGCCGGATTTGGGGGAAGTACAGGAAGCTGATTGGTCCATCCTACACTTCCTGGAGTTTTAAAAGTACGGTTCCCAACAGCTAGCGAGGCTCTTTCTGGCAGTAGCACCTGTTTGCTGTTCTTGGTTTCCAAATCTTATTTAGCATTTTTGAATTGTTAGGTTTTGTGCCGTGGTTTTGTTTATAAATTGTATATTTTGTAAATAGTATTAAATCTGTAGGGGTGAACTGCCATTTACTTTGGACTGTTTTCACATTAGGGAGTTAGGGTTAGCGACTGTCTTTTGGTTTGTTTATTTCTATCAGGCTAGCTAGCACTTTCTGTGGGAAATGGCTTATTTTGTTTATTATGTTGGCCTTGGTTCGCCCTGAGTTGTAGTGTCATGTTTTGTTTGACACTTTCTTTCGTTTAAAATAAATATCATTCTGTTGGAACATCTCGATCCTGGATTTTGGTTTGGGGATCGGAGAGGGAACATGCTAATTTATCTTTGTATGTTGCACCCTGACCCCCTAGACAGGGGCGTAACAGACCAGTACAGTTATAGTACTTTGTACTTTGCCACATTTATCTTCTTCTTAGCAAGTGTCATGCATTCTGCTTCTCCAGCGTTTTTAAGAGCTGTTGATGATGTCAAATGCAGCTTACGGCCACACCGCTCTCTAAGCGCCCGATCTCGTCCGATCTCGGCAGCCAAATAGGGCCGGGCCTGGTTAGTACTTGGTAGGAAGACCGCCTGGGAATACCAGGTGCTGTAAGCTTTTTTGCTTGGGTTTACGGGCAGCACAAGCTGGTGTTACTGCCTATTTATTCATAGAAATTGTTCTATATTTTCATCAAATTTTGTTCTTTCATTGCTGTTTTGCTACTTTACTGGTTTGCCAACCATCGTGCTTCATTACTAGTAGACCATGTTACGGTCCTGGCCATATGTGTTGTTTTTATTTTCTTGTTCTTATAGGTGCCCTGCCTGATTGGCCGGATTTGGGGGAAGTACAGGAAGCTGATTGGTCCATCCTACACTTCCTGGAGTTTTAAAAGTACGGTTCCCAACAGCTAGCGAGGCTCTTTCTGGCAGTAGCACCTGTTTGCTGTTCTTGGTTTCCAAATCTTATTTAGCATTTTTGAATTGTTAGGTTTTGTGCCGTGGTTTTGTTTATAAATTGTATATTTTGTAAATAGTATTAAATCTGTAGGGGTGGACTGCCATTTTCTTTTGATTGTTTTCTCTTGTTTTCACATTAGGGAGTTAGGGTTAGCGACTGTCTTTTGGTTTGTTTATTTCTATCAGGCTAGCTAGCGCTTTCTGTGGGAAATGGCTTATTTTGTTTATTATGTTGGCCTTGGTTCGCCCTGAGTTGTAGTGTCATGTTTTGTTTGACACTTTCTTTCGTTTAAAATAAATATCATTCTGTTGGAACATCTCAATCCTGGATTTTGGTTTGAGGATCGGAGAGGGAACATGCAAATTTATCTTTGTATGTTTCACCCTGACCCCCTAGACAGGGGCGTAACAGACCAGTACAGTTATAGTACTTTGTACTTTGCCACATTTATCTTCTTCTTAGCAAGTGTCATGCATTCTGCTTCTCCAGCGTTTTTAAGAGCTGTTGATGATGTCAAATGCAGCTTACGGCCACACCGCTCTCTAAGCGCCCGATCTCGTCCGATCTCGGCAGCCAAATAGAGCCGGGCCTGGTTAGTACTTGGTAGGAAGACCGCCTGGGAATACCAGGTGCTGTAAGCTTTTTTGCTTGGGTTTACGGGCAGCACAAGCTGGTGTTACTGCCTATTTATTCATAGAAATTGTTCTATATTTTCATCAAATTTTGTTCTTTCATTGCTGTTTTGTTACTTTATTGGTTTGCCAACCATCGTGCTTCATTACTAGTAGACCATGTTACGGTCCTGGCCATATGTGTTGTTTTTATTTTCTTGTTCTTATAGGTGCCCTGCCTGATTGGCCGGATTTGGGGGCAGTACAGGAAGCTGATTGGTCCATCCTACACTTCCGGGAGTTTTAAAAGTACGGTTCCCAACAGCTAGCGAGGCTCTTTCTGGCATCAGCACCTGTTTGCTGTTCTTGGTTTTCAAACCTTATTTAGCATTTTTGAATTGTTAGGTTTTGTGCCGTGGTTTTGTTTATAAATTGTATATTTTGTAAATAGTATTAAATCTGTAGGGGTGAACTGCCATTTACTTTGGACTGTTTTCACATTAGGGAGTTAGGGTTAGCGACTGTCTTTTGGTTTGTTTATTTCTATCAGGCTAGCTAGCACTTTCTGTGGGAAATGGCTTATTTTGTTTATTATGTTGGCCTTGGTTCGCCCTGAGTTGTAGTGTCATGTTTTGTTTGACACTTTCTTTCGTTTAAAATAAATATCATTCTGTTGGAACATCTCGATCCTGGATTTTGGTTTGGGGATCGGAGAGGGAACATGCTAATTTATCTTTGTATGTTGCACCCTGAGCCCCTAGACAGGGGCGTAACAGACCAGTACAGTTATAGTACTTTGTACTTTGCCACATTTATCTTCTTCTTAGCAAGTGTCATGCATTCTGCTTCTCCAGCGTTTTTAAGAGCTGTTGATGATGTCAAATGCAGCTTACGGCCACACCGCTCTCTAAGCACCCGATCTCGCCCGATCTCGGCAGCCAAATAGGGCCGGGCCTGGTTAGTACGTGGTAGGAAGACCGCTTGGGAATACCAGGTGCTGTAAGCTTTTTTGCTTGGGTTTACGGGCAGCACAAGCTGGTGTTACTGCCTATTTATTCATAGAAATTGTTCTATATTTTCATCAAATTTTGTTCTTTCATTGCTGTTTTGCTCTTTTATTGGTTTGTCAACCATCGTGCTTCTTTACTACTAGACCAGTACCGTTTTAGTACTTTGCCACATTTATCTTCTTCTTAGCGAGTGTCATGCATTCTGCTTCTCCAGCGTTTTTAGGAGCTGTTGATGATATCAAATGCAGCTTACGGCCACACTGCTCTCGAAGCGCCTGATCTTGTCCGATCTCGGCAGCCAAATAGGGCCGGGCCTGGTTAGTACTTGGTAGGAAGACCGCCTGGGAATACCAGGTGCTGTAAGCTTTTTTGCTTGGGTTTACGGGCAGCACAAGCTGGTGTTACTGCCTATTTATTCATAGAAATTGTTCTATATTTTCATCAAATTTTGTTCTTTCATTGCTGTTTTGCTACTTTATTGGTTTGTCAACCATCGTGCTTCATTACTAGTAGACCATGTTACGGTCCTGGCCATATGTGTTGTTTTTATTTTGTTGTTCTTATAGGTGCCCTGCCTGATTGGCCGGATTGGGGGGCAGTA
Source organism: Channa argus (assembly GCF_033026475.1). NCBI lineage: Eukaryota > Metazoa > Chordata > Actinopteri > Anabantiformes > Channidae > Channa > Channa argus. The sequence continues at coordinate 64,969 of NW_027125352.1, forward strand.
CAGGAAGCTGATTGGTCCATCCTACACTTCCTGGAGTTTTAAAAGTACGGTTCCCAACAGCTAGCGAGGCTCTTTCTGGCAGCAGCACCTGTTTGCTGTTCTTGGTTTCCAAACCTTATTTAGCATTTTTGAATTGTTAGGTTTTGTGCCGTGGTTTTTTTTTTATAAATTGTATATTTTGTAAATAGTATTAAATCTGTAGGGGTGAACTGCCAATTTCTTTCGTTTAAAATAAATATTCTGTTGGGGCCTGGTTAGTACTTGGTAGGAAGACCGCCTGGGAATACCAGGTGCTGTAAGCTTTTTTGCTTCGGTTTACGGGCAGCACAAGGTGGTGTTACTGCTTACTTATTTTTAGAAATTGTTCTATATTTTCATCAATCTTTGGTCTTTCATTGCTGTTTTGCTCTTTTTTTGGTTTTTCAAACATTGTGCTTCATTACTAGTAGACCAGTACAGTTATAGTACTTTGTACTTTGCGACATTTATCTTGTTTTTAGCAAGGGTCATGCATTCTGCTTCTCCAGCGTTTTCAAGAGCTGTTGATGATATCAAATGCAGCCTACGGCCACACCGTTCTCGAAGCGCCCGATTGGAGGAGGACAGGGGTATGGTGTTTCTGAGTCATGGTGCTGCAGGAAGAGACACGTATGTGAGCTGCTTCCCGTGTGACGTGCATTTTTCGTTTTCTTATCTGTTTTTTGCCTATCCAGTGTAGTGCGTTTGACATTGCATTAATTATTTTTATTAAACCCCCCGGCGGAGTTTCTCCTTTCAGGGGTGCCTTTATATTTCGTGGTTTTTCTAGTTTTTGAACTGTTTTTTTGTTTTTTTACACGTGCTTTCTGATAAACCGCTCATAATGGAGAACGGCAGAGGCATACGAGAAGAAGAAGCTTGTTTAACAGTAGCTGGAAAGCGTTACGTCGCGGTACGAGTTGACTGTGTTGGCTGAGGTGGTGGGGGAAGAGAAAGTTAAGACAATGGAACTGCTGAGAGCAATACGTGATGTATGTGGAGGCATTGTTGCATTGCGTGAGACAGGGCTGAATAAATATGAGCTGACAGTCAAGAGCGAAGCTGGAAAGAAAAGACTTTTAGATGGATTTAAAGTGGGTAGAGCAGTGGTGATGGTGAAAACTTTAGTTATTGATGAATTGGTGGTGTCATTTTTGAATTTGCCTGCTGTGATGCCCACAGCCTCGGACACACCCTAAATTTCTTTGGTAATGTTTTCACTTACCTTTTTCCTTAAGTTTGGTTTCTTGTTATTAAGTTTAAGTTGTATTAATTGAATTTCTCTTTTTCTTGTGTTATCATTTTGCTGATACGGGCGTGTTGGCCATCCAGATAAAAGATTGGATTGAGGCCTTTGTAGACTTTAAATACTACCTACTGGGCCTGGATTGTACCAAGTACCCCGTTTGACGCGGGGAGGGGAAAATATGGGGAATATGTTTCCTTAGACGTTATAGGTTATTAAATGTTGTTTGGTTCATTATTTTGTTATTGCTTTTTCATATTTGAGTAATGGGATGATGTTGGTAAACTGTTTGTCTAGAGTTTGTTTATAATTTGTCCAGTTATAGTTATGTCTACCCCTTGTGTGTCATATTGGTTTGGCCAGCCAGTATATATGTTGCCCCTTGTGTGTCACTCAGGTTAGGTCTGTTTTGTCTCTGTTGTGATTAGAACTTATGTTGTAATTTCAGTTTGATAGTTTAAGTTCAGCTATCTTTTGTTGACCTCTTTTAGGGCCCACATTTTGTTAATAAATTGAAATTTCTTTGTATATGTTGCATTTGGGTAAATAAAACCCATTTTCTTTGTGACTTTACTCCTGTGTCCTGTGTCTACCTGCTTGGTCCCTGACATTTGGTGGCAATGGTGGGATCATTCAGTACAGGACACAGGAGTTTTTTTTTCTTTTCCCCTCAATTTTTCCCCTTTTGTTAATTATTTGGAATGAAGCCTCGAAAAGGAGGACAGACAGATGGAAGAGGTGTCCAAAATCAGCAGGCTGGTTTAGAGG